>NW_027623529.1:0-9865 GCF_034508935.2 Berghia stephanieae
AAAATCTGAAACTCAAAAATATACTTCCTGGACATTGTGAATCTCGAAAGATCTCCAAAATGGACTCTTTCTGAAAAATTCGATGATTATAAATTGGAAATCAAATTTAAACTCTAAATTTGAATCCAAAAAAATGACAAAAATGAACTTTAGAAAATTCATGATTTATCACATGTTGAACTCGAAATTGAAAATGTAATCTCATGCATTCAATTACCTCTTAAAAACGTAAAAAATGAAAAATCGCAAATTCAAAAATCTATACTGAACAATTGTAATCTCAAGATCTAAATTGATCTTTCTAAAAGGATCGATGAGTTTATCAAATGTTTTAGAAAAACTCGAATTTGAAATCGTCGAAAATTACCCAAAAAAAAACGTAAAAATCAAAACTAAACTCTAAATATAAATTTAAACAATTTAAATCAAAACTTTAAAATCGACATTTCTGAAAAGTTCGATATTTCATCGTGCAAAATTGAAATTTAAAATTGTCAAAATCAAATAAAAACGTGAAATTCAAAATCAAAAAACAAAATTAAATTATGAAAATTGAAACTCAAATCTCAAGTCCTAATCATTGGAATTTGAAATCTCAATGACTCATTTAAAGTCGAATTACACGTAACGAATTGAAAAATTATTCAAAACTCCTCCAAAAGTGAAAAATGAAATCTAACTGAATTGTAATTCAATGTAAAATGGATTTAAAAATTCAATTTCCACTGAACAAAAAATGAAAAAATGAAAAATCTGAACAATACTCACATGATCAATCTCAAGACCTTCAAAAGTCGATTTATCCACTGTCACCCTCGAAATTTGAAAAAAATGAAAATTAATCGAAACCCAATCTACAAAAAACGTGAAAAAATCATAAAATGCTGGAAACTCAAAATCTTTCTGAACATTGTGAATCTCTAAGATGCTAAAATGACTCTTTATGAAAAGTTCGATGATTTATCAACTTGAAAACTCGAAATTTGAAAAAATCGCAAATTTCAACCCAAAAAAAACAGTGAAAAAAATAAAATCTGAAACTCAAAATTACTTTTTACATTGTGAATCTCGAAATGTAAATGATCTTTCATGAAAAGTTCGATGATTATCAATGTGAAATCGGAAATTTAAAAAATCGTCAAATTTCACCAAAAAAAGTGAAAAAATGAAAAATCTGCAAAACTCCAAAATTTCTAATTTAAACATTGTAACTCAAAGATTCTCAAAGTCGACTTTTCATGAAACTTCGAGATATTATCAATTGTTGAAACTCGAAATTTTAAAAACTCAATTCACCCCCCAAAAAAAAACGTGAAAAAAAATGAAAATCTGGAAACTCAAAATCACTTCACATTGAACTCAAGATCTCAATGACTTTATAAGTTCGATGATTTATCACTGTGAACTCGAAATTTAAAATCGTCAATTCCCAAAAAAAACGTGAAAAAGAAATCTGAACTCAAATTCTACTTCTGACATGTGAATCTGAAAGACTAAAATGATCTTTCATAAGTTCGATGATTTATCAACTTGAATCGGAAATTAAAAACGTCAATTTCACCCAAAAACGTAAAAATAAAATCTAAACTCCAATTTATTTACATTGTAACTCAAGTCAAGACTCTTTCATAATTCGATGATATATACGAAATTTGAAAATCGCAAACCAAAAACGTGAAAATAAATCAATCAATTTTACTGAAATCTAAATGCTAATATTTCATGAAATTAGATTTAAAGTGAAATCGAAATTAAAACCAATTTCAAAAAAATGAAATAATTGAAACAATTACTTGAATGAATTCAACCAATGACTTTTCAAGAAGATTTATAATTGAACCGGAATTAAATCGTCAATTCCCAAAAAAAAAGTGAAAAAAATAAAAATCTGAAATCAAATCACTTCACATTTGAATCCAAAGCTAATGACTCTTTCATGCAAAGTCATGATTATCAACTGTTGAACCGAAATTTGAAATCGCATTCCCCCCCCCCCCCTAAAAAAGTGAAAAATAAATCTGGAAACTCAAATTTCTGACATGTGAACCAAGATGCAATGACTCTTTCATGAAAGTTCGATTTTTATACTGTTGAATCGAAATTAAAAATCGCAATTCCCCAAAAAAGTGAAAATAAAAATCTGGAAACTCCAAAATTCTACTTTCTGAACATTGTGAATCTCAAAGATGCTCAAAATGACTCTTTCATGCAAAAGTTCGATGATTTTAACACACTGTTGAAACCTCGGAAATTTGAAAAAATCGTCAATACCCCCCCCCCCCCCTAAAAAAAAACGTGAAAAAAAATGAAAAATCTGAAAACTCCAAAAATTCTACTTTCTGAACATTGTGAATCTCGAAAGATGCTCAAAATGACTCTTTCATGCAAAAGTTCGATGATTTTATCACACTGTTGAAAACCTCGGAAATTTGAAAAAATCGCAAATTTCACTCCAAAAAAAAAACGTGAAAAAAATAGAAAAATCTGAAACTCAAAAATTCTACTTTCTAACATTGTGAATCTCGAAAGACGTCAAAATGACTCTTTCATGAAAAGTTCGATGATTTCATCACTGTTGGAAATCGGAAATTTGAAAAAATCGTCAAAATTTCACCCTAAAAAACGTGAAAAAATGAAAATCTGAAAAATCCAAAATTCTATTTCTGACATTGTGAAACTCTAAAGATGCTCAAAGTGACTCTTTCATGAAAAGTTCGATGATTTCATCAACTGTTGAAAACTCGGAAATTTTAAAAAATCGTCAAATTTCACCCAAAAAAAAAAAAAACGTGAAAAAAATGAAAAATCTGAAAACTCCAAAATACTACTGTCTAAACATTGTGAATCTCAAAAGATACTCAAAATGGACTCTTTCATGCAAAAGTTCGATGATTTTATCACATTGTTGAAACCTCGGAAATTTGAAAAAATCGTCAAATTCCACCCCCCCCCCCCCCGAAAAAAAAAACGTGAAAAAAATGAAAAATCTGTAAACTCAAAAATTCTACTTCCTGACATTGTGAATCTCGAAAGATGCTCAAAATGGGCTCTTTCATGCAAAAGTTCGATGATTTATCACACTGTTGAAACCTCGGAAATTTGAAAAATCGTCAAATTTCCCCCCCCCCCCCCCCCGTGAAAAAAAACGTGAAAAAAATGAAAAATCTGAAAATCAAAATTCTACTACCTGGACATTGTGAATCTCGAAAGATGCTCAAAATGGACTCTTTCATGAAAAGTTCGATGATTTTATCACACTGTTGGAACCTCGGAAATTTGAAAAAATCGAAAATTTCCCCCACCCCTCCCCCCGTGAAAAAAAAGTGAAAAAATGATAAATCTGGAAAATCAAAAATTCTACTTTCTGAACATTGTGAATCTCTAAAGATGTCAAAATTGGACTCTTTCATGCAAAAGTTCGATGATTTTATCATACTGTTGAAAACTCGGAATTTGAAAAAATCGCCAAATTTCACCCAAAAAAACGTGAAAAAATCAAAAATCTGTAAACTCCTAAATTATACTTTTTAAACATTGTGAAACTCGAAAGACGTTCAAAATCGACTCTTTCATGAAAAAGTTCGATGATTTCATCAGATTGTCGAAAATTCGGAAATTTGAAAAAATTGTCAAAATTTCACCATAAAACGTGGAAAAATCGAAAATTTCAAAAATCCAAAATTTTCATTTATGATCATTGTAAAACTCTGAAGATGCTCAAAGTATACTATTTCGTGAAAAAATTTGAAGATTTCATCAGATTGTCGAAAACTCGGAAATTTAAAAAAATCGTCAAATTTCACCCGAAAAAAAAAACGTGAAATAAATGAAAAAATCTGGAAACTCCCAAAACTCTACTTTAAACATTGTAAATCTCAAAGCTGCTTAAAATGGACTCTTTCATGCAAAAGTTCGATGATTTTATCAACTGTTGAAACCTCGGAAATTTGAAAAAATCGTCAAATCCCCCCCCCCTTGAAAAAAAAAACCTGAAAAAAAATGAAAATCTGGAAACTCAAAAACTATACATCCTGAACATTGTGAATCTCGAAAGATGCTCAAAATGGACTCTTTCATGAAAAGTTCGATGATTTTATCATACTGTTGAAATGTCGGAAATTTTAAAAAAATCGTCAAATTTCACCCAAAAAAAAAACGTGAAAAAAATGAAAAATCTGGAAACTCCAAAATTCTACTTTCTAAACATTGTGAATCTCAAAAGATGCTCAAAATGGACTCTTTCATGCAAAAGTTCGATGATTTTATCAACAAGATATGAAGTGAGTAGAAAAGTGCCAGAAGACAATAGAGAATAAAAATTTTTCGCGGCGGTGGTGGGGTTTGAACCTGCGACCTTATTGGTACGACAACTCCGCCTGGCTGGTGAGAGCGTGGCTCTACCGTGTGAGCTATCAACGAACACAAAAATATTCGTTTCAAACTCAAAGTCATTACTAGATCCCTCTCTCACCCACTTCTTGAGACCGCCGATTCGTTCGTACACCACCATCGCGAATAATTTTGACCAGCAGTTAAGCTTAATAGCCAATATTCTCAACACAAACATATAACATAGAAACGATTGAGACGTTGAGTATGCTCCGGTGTATGGGGTGAATTTTTAATTCAGAAAAGTGAGTGGAGCAGGCACTTATGTTGGTAACAACAAGATATGAAGTGAATAGAAAAGTGCCAGAAGACAATAGAGAATGAAAATTTTTTTCGCGGCGGTGGTGGGGTTTGAACCTGCGACCTTATTGGTACGACAACTCCGCCTGGCAGGTGAGAGCGTGGCTCTACCGTGTGAGCTATCAACGAACACAAAAATATTTTTGACGTCAAAAATCGTCATATTTTTGTGTTCGTTGATAGCTCACACGGTAGAGCCACGCTCTCACCTGCCAGGCGGAGTTGTCGTACCAATAAGGTCGCAGGTTTAAACCCCACCACCGCCGCGAAAAAAATTTTCATTCTCTATTGTCTTCTGGCACTTTTCTATTCACTTCATATCTTGTTGTTACCAACATAAGTGCCTGCTCCACTCACTTTTCTGAATTAAAAATTCACCCGATGATTTTATCATACTGTTGAAAACTCGGAAATTTGAAAAAATCGTCAAAATTTCACCATAAAACGTGGAAAAATCGAAAATTTCAAAAATCCAAAATTTTAATTTATGATCATTGTAAAACTCTGAAGATGCTCAAAGTCGACTATTTCATGAAAAAATTTGAAGATTTCATCAGATTGTCGAAAACTCGGAAATTTTAAAAAATCGTCAAATTTCACCCAAAAAAAAAAAAACGTGAAAAAAATCAAAAATCTGGAAACTCCAAAATTCTACTTTCTGAACATTATGAATCTCGAAAGATGCTCAAAATGGAGTCTTTCATGCAAAAGATCGATGATTTTATCATACTGTTGAAAACTCGGAAATTTGAAAATATCGTCAAATTTCACCCAAAAAAACGTGAAAAAAATAAAAAATCTGTAAACTCCTAAATTATACTTTTTAAATATTGTGAAACTCGAAAGACGTTCAAAATCGACTCTTTCATGAAAAAGTTCGATGATTTCATCAGATTGTCGAAAATTTGGAAATTTGAAAAAATCGTCAACATTTCACCATAAAACGTGGAAAAATCGAAAATTTCAAAAATCCAAAATTTTAATTTATGATCATTGTAAAACTCTGAAGATGCTCAAAGTCGACTATTTCGTGAAAAAATTTTAAGTTTTCATCAGATTGTCGAAAACTCGGAAATTTTAAAAAATCGTCAAATTTCACCCAAAAAAAAAAAAAACGTGAAAAAAATGAAAAATCTGGAAACTCAAAAATTCTACTTCCTGGACATTGTGAATCTCTAAAGATGCTGAAAATGGACTCTTTCATGCAAAAGTTCGATGATTTTATCATACTGTTGAAAACTCGGAAATTTGAAAAAATCGTCAAATTTCACCCAAAAAAACGTGAAAAAAATCAAAAATCTGTAAACTCCTAAATTATACTTTTTAAACATTGTGAAACTCGAAAGACGTTCAAAATCGACTCTTTCATGAAAAAGTTCGATGATTGCATCAGATTGTCGAAAATTCGGAAATTTGAAAAAATCGTCAAAATTTAACCATAAAACGTGGAAAAATCGAAAATTTCAAAAATCCAAAATTTTAATTTATGATCATTGTAAAATTCTGAAGATGCTCAAAGTCGACTATTTCGTGAAAAAATTTGAAGAGTTCATCAGATTGTCGAAAACTCGGAATTTTAAAGAATCGTCAAATTTCACCGAAAAAAAAAAAGTGAAAAAAATGAAAAATCTGGAAACTCAAAAATTCTACTTCCTGGACATTATGAATCTCGAAAGATGCTGAAAATGGACTCTTTCATGCAAAGTTCGATGACTTTATCATACTGTTGAAAACTCGGAAATTTGAAGAAATCGTCAATTTCCCCCCCCCCCCCCCCCGTGAAAAAAAAAACGTGAAAAAAATGAAAAATCTGGAAACTCAAAAATTCTACTTTCTGAACATTGTGAATCTCGAAAGATGCTCAAATTGGACTCTTTCATGAAAAGTTCGATGATTTTATCATACTGTTGAAATGTCGGAAATTTTTAAAAAATCGTCAAATTTCACCCAAAAAAAAAACGTGAAAAAAATGAAAAATCTGGAAACTCCAAAATTCTACTTTCTAAACATTGTGAATCTCAAAAGATGCTCAAAATGGACTCTTTCATGCAAAAGTTCGATGATTTTATCACACCTCGGAAATTTGGAAAAATCGTCAAATCCCCCCCCCCCCCCACTCCAAAAAAAAACGTGAAATAAATGAAAAATCTGGAAACTCCAAAACTCTACTTTATAAACATTGTAAATCTCAAAAGCTGCTTAAAATGGACTCTTTCATGCAAAAGTTCGATGATTTTATCACACTGTTGAAACCTCGGAAATTTGAAAAAATCGTCAAATCCCCCCCCCCCCCCCTTGAAAAAAAAAACGTGAAAAAAAATGAAAAATCTGGAAACTCAAAAATTCTACTTCCTGGACATTGTGAATCTCGAAAGATGCTCAAAATGGACTCTTTCATGAAAAGTTCGATGATTTTATCATACTGTTGAAATGTCGGAAATTTTTAAAAAATCGTCAAATTTCACCCAAAAAAAACGTGAAAAAAATGAAAAATCTGGAAACTCCAAAATTCTACTTTCTAAACATTGTGAATCTCAAAAGATGCTCAAAATGTACTCTTTCATGCAAAAGTTCGATGATTTTATCACTCTGTTGAAACCTCGTAAATTTGAAAAAATCGTCAAATTTCACCCAAAAAAACGTGAAAAGAATATAAAATCTGTAAACTCAAAATTATACTTTTTAAACATTGTAAACTCGAAAGACTGTCAAAATCGACTCTTTCATGAAAAGTCGATGATTTTCATCAATTGTCGAAAATTCGGAAATTTGAAAAAATCGTCAAATTTCACCCAAAAAACGTGAAAAAATCGAAAATTGTCAAAAATCCAAAATTAACTTTATGAACATTGTGAAAACTCGAAAGATGCTCAAAGTCGACTCTTTCATGAAAAATTATGAATTTACATCAGATTGTCGAAAACTCGGAAATTTGAAAAAATCGTCAAATTTCACCCAAAAAAAAAAAACGTGAAAAAAATGAAAAATCTGGAAACTCCAAAATACTACTTTCTGAACATTGTGAATCTCGAAAGATGCTCAAATTGGACTCTTTCATGAAAAGTTCGATGATTTTATCATACTGTTGAAAACTCGGAAATTTTTAAAAAATCGTCAAATTTCACCCAAAAAAAAAAAAAAACGTGAAAAAAATGAAAAATCTGGAAACTCCAAAATACTACTTTCTAAACATTGTAAATCTCAAAAGATACTCAAAATAGACTCTTTCATGCAAAAGTTCGATGATTTTATCACATTGTTGAAGCCTCGGAAATTTGAAGAAATCGTCAAATTCCCCCCCCCCCCCCCCCCCCCCGTGAAAAAAAAAACGTGAAAAAAAATAAAAATCTGGAAAACTCAAAATTCTACTTCCTGGACATTGTGAATCTCGAAAGATGCTAAAATGGACTCTTTCATGCAAAAGTTTGATGATTTTATCATACTGTTGAAAACTCGGAAATTTGAAAAAATCGAAAATTTCCCCCCCCCCCCCCCCCGTGAAAAAAAAGTGAAAAAATGAAGAATCTGGAAAATCAAAAATTCTACTTTCTGAACATTGTGAATCTCTAAAGATGCTCAAATTGGACTCTTTCATGCAAAAGTTCGATGATTTTATCATACTGTTGAAAACTCGGAAATTTGAAAAAATCGCCAAATTTCACCCAAAAAAAAGTGAAAAAATCAAAAATCTGTAAACTCCTAAATTATACTTTTAAACATTGTGAAACTCGAAAGACTTTCAAAATCGACTCTTTCATGAAAAAGTTCGATGATTTCATCAGATTGTCGAAAATTCGGAAATTTGAAAAAATCGTCAAAATTTCACCATAAAACGTGGAAAAATCGAAAATTTCAAAAATCCAAAATTTTAATTTATGATCATTGTAAAAAATCTGAAGATGCTCAAAGTCGACTATTTCGTGAAAAAATTTGAAGATTTCATCAGATTGTCGAAAACTCGGAAATTTTAAAGAATCGTCAAATTTCACCCCAAAAAAAAAAAAGTGAAAAAAAATGAAAAATCTGGAAACTCAAAAATTCTACTTCCTGGACATTTTGAATCTCGAAAGATGCTGAAAATGGACTCTTTCATGCAAAGTTCGATGACTTTATCATACTGTTGAAATGTCGGAAATTTTTAAAAAAATCGTCAAATTTCACCCAAAAAAAAAAACGTGAAAAAAATGAAAAATCTGGAAACTCAAAAATTCACTTTCTAAACATTGTGAATCTCAAAAGATGCTCAAAATGGACTCTTTCATGCAAAGTTCGATGATTTTTATCACAACCTCGGAAATTTGGAAAAATCGTCAAATCTCCCCCCCCCCTCCAAAAAAAAAAAACGTGAAAAAAATGAAAAATCTGGAAACTCAAAATTCTACTTTCTGGAACATTGTGAATCTCGAAAAATGCTAAAATGGACTCTTTCATGCAAAAGTTCGATGATTTTATCAACTGTTGAAAACTCGGAAATTAGAAAAAATCGTCAAATTTCACCCAAAAAAACGTGAAAAAAAATCAAAAATCTGTAAACTCCTAAATTATACTTTTTAAACATTGTGAAACTCGAAAGACGTTCAAAATCGACTCTTTCATTTAAAAGTTCGATGATTACATCAGATTGTCAAAATTCGAAATTTAAAAAATCGTCAACATTTCACCATAAAAACGTGGAAAAAATCGAAAATTTCAAAAATCCAAAATTTTAATTTATGATCATTGTAAAACTCTGAAGATGCTCAAAGTCGACTATTTCGTGAAAAAATTTGAAGATTTCATCAGATTGTCGAAAACTCGGAAATTTTAAAAAATCGTCAAATTTCACCCCAAAAAAAAAAAAACGTGAAAAAAATGAAAAATCTGGAAACTCAAAAATTCTACTTCCTGGACATTGTGAATCTCAAAGATCTCAAAATGGACTCTTTCATGCAAAAGTTCGATGATTTATCACACTGTTGAAACTCGGAAATTTGAAAAAATCGTCAAATTCCCCACCCCCCCCCCCCCCCAAAAAAACGTGAAAAAAAATGAAAAATCTGAAACTAATAAATTCTACTTTTGAACATTGTGAACTCGAAAGATGTCAAAAATGGACTCTTTCATGAAAAAGTTCGATGATTTTATCATACTGTTGAAATCGGAAATTTGAAAAAATCGTAAAATTTTCACCATAAAA
>NW_027623530.1:0-9834 GCF_034508935.2 Berghia stephanieae
AATGATTTGAATTAAAATTGTTAAAGAAAAAAAAAAAAAGTGTAATTTTAACTTTAAATTTAAAAACGCCGCCTAAACTTCAATAAAAACTTTTTAAAAAAAGCCCCGAAACTTTTTTTAAATATCAACGATTAAAATTACAATCAATTTTTCTAAATTGTTCAAAGTCTAAAATTCCCAAAAAATTCTTTTCAAATCCCCTGATGAAAAATAAAAAAATAGACTCCACAATATATTTCATGACACCATGTTTTCTCTTTTTTATTAATTTTGAAAAAAGCGTAAACTGTGACATTCAATGAAAAATAGTTTTTACCCCAAAAAAATTTTGATATAACGGAGGTGTAAAGTGCAATATTTGCCAATTTGATTTTTTTTTATTGGACTCAGAATGAACTTTCAGAGTTGTATTCTTTGTTCTGCCGGTCGTCAGTAGCCCCTTCAGAACAAATTGCCCCGGATCGGGGGTTCATTTTGTTTTTTATTGCGTTAAACGGCAATACTGATTGCTTACTATCCTTTTGGATAAAAAAAAAAGAATGAAAAAGGGTATACAACAAAAAAAACCCCCCTGCCCCCCCCCCCCCCCCCAAACAAAAAAACAAAAAAAAAAAACCAAACAAACCCAACAAATTCCTCCCACTACAAACCTCTTTCCCAAAATTATGAAAAAAAGTCCATATTCCATTTGTTTATCAGAATTGAAATGATTTTAGCTCGGGATCAAGGAGATTTTAAAAAGTGTGAGGGTTTGACAAACGGTGCAAATTCGCGCTGCCCTTTTTCGAGTATCAAGGGAAAGAAAAAAAAACAGAATTTAGAAATGGGGGGGTGGTAAACTGAAATAATGATAAAATGAGTCATTAGGCCCATTGACCCGATTTTTATAACGGTTTCATTAGCTGAAAAACGGACAAAAGCAATTCTTGCCCCCCTTTGGATAGAACGCATTTTTTTGCAAAGTACTTTTTTCCAGATCTAACAGACCCCCCAAAAAATCAATCCCGGGTGCACATGGGGGGGGGGGGGGGGGGGGGATCCGAAAAAAAATCTCGACTGCCCCGGGGAAAGATCACGGCCCCTTTCCGTTCAAACGATGCTCTACCAATGACTATCGGGACCCGAAATACTGTTCTTTGCCAAAATTTAAGATCAAAAACCTAACCTGAATTACAGGAATATTGTTTGCTCGCATGTTTCCCCCTTTTTTTCAGATATCGATTTTTTATATTTCACGCCAAGTGAGCCCTCTAAAAGAGAGCTTTTATGAACGGCTCAAACGCTTACAAGGGGCCCTAGCCAACAGCAAGACTTAACAGGGGGAAAACAAGGCTGACGCCTATGAGGCAATTTTACGATTTTTTTCGACAGAGAAAACTCTGTTTAAAGGTCTGTACCATTTTACAACTGAGTACAAGTTTACTCACTCATCTTTGTTTTTGATTTTTTTCCCTCCAGTTTATAGTAAATTTTCACAAACGGGGTTTAAACCCGATATAAAAGTCCAAGGGTTAAAATATTTTGTGTGTTGGTCCGTTTACTTCCCGGGGGGCAATGTTGTGATTCTTTGGGCAATCGCACATCATCTATGTTCTTTTTAGGTTGGGTGGCGACAGTACAAAGAAAAAAAATTGCGTCACCACTCTTTTTTTTTGCTTCAACAGCTATTTCGGTGTTGGCACTCATAAAAATTCAGTCTTATTATTTAAAAGCTCAAGGGTTAACATAGTTTTTTGCGATAGGGCGTTACAACGGCTGGCGGATGTATCTAGTGAATATTTTACCTAAAAGATGGTCATCTCCCAAATTTTTTTTACTTACGTTATTTTAAAGAATCGTGTAGTGAATGTAAGACTGAGGCGTCCCTTTTTTTCTTCCCCCCAAATTAAGTTGTCCGGGGGGATCTGGTGCTGTCGTTGTAAAGACAAAGGCAACATTTTGGCAACTGGCTGTTTGGGCAAAGAAACAATGATTACAGAAAGTATAATGTAAATAAAACAAATAAATAAATAAAATAAATAAATATAATAATAATAATAATAATAATAAATAATAATAATAATAATAATAATAATAATAATAATAATAATAATAATAATAATAATAATAATAATAATAATAATAATAATAATTAAAAATAATAATTAATAATAATAATAATAATAATAATAATAATAATAATAATAATAATAAATAATAAATATATTCCGTTTCAAGGGAAGACTGGAACAACCCAGGCGTTAGCCGCAGTGCAGCGGGTAAATTGAGCAAAGGGCGAGATGTCTTGCTCAAGGCTACACACCGCAGCAGCAGTATTCGAACTCGCTACTTTTCGAGTACAAAGCAAAGAACGTACCGATGAGCCCCCACTCCCCCATAAGTTATGGTTAGTTAAAATTATGATATCGAAATGATGAAGTTTGAAAATAAGAAAATATATAGATAGTTAGAAGATGACGTCACTCAGGTCTTTGTTATTGTTTTTTTGCCATCCGCGTTATGAGTAATGCGCACATGAACTGTATTAACCTGACTATAAACGTTTATGGAAACACACAGTTTTGTGTGTTGGTCCGTTATACTCCGGATGGCAATGTTATAAGCTTCTTAGCCAAGCGCATACTATATATAAAAACCATCGTTAAAATTGTTAAGCAAAGAGAGGAATGCAATTGATTCTCTCGAGTTTAATGTATGATAATGTATTCTATAAATTGATTTTAGAGGACATACAAAAAATGAAATTTTCATCCCATACATTTAAAACATCCCCTGCTGGACGTCCTCTCATATTGTTCCTCTCATAATATGTAATCTCTGAATATAGCTAGATACCCATTCACATCTGCATTGAAGGTGGCAATGCGTGTAGAGTTCGCTGATTTTCCTGGTTATGTGTTTAACTCTTTTTCTCTCTATTTTTCTATTTTTATCATTGTTCTTGACGCTGTTATATTCCATTCAGTACTTTTTCTGTTTCAAAACAGCCTTAGGCCGACTATTACTTTTGCGGCTATATGGTCTTGCTCGGCGCATCGTTGAGTCCTTGGAAAAGGCTCTTTACTCACATTCTCTCACCGTGCTCAGGTGTAAAATGAGTACCTGGCTGTTAACAGCGTTGTCTCTGTCCGAAAAAGAAATTGAAATATCGCCTAACACTGGTCGTGTCACATTTCAAGGACCCCTTGTAAAGCGCTTTTGAGCACATTTAGTGAATCTTGCGCTATATTCATCGCTCAAGTTTATGTTCATTGTTTACTCCAGTCAAACCACTGATATACGAAAAGACACATTTTATATAAAACAAATACTTAATCCATGATTGAAATACTGAATGATATTTAAAGGTTTTCTAATTTCCTTTATGAGTTCGAGATGTATATAAAATCTACATGTACTATGTTAAAACAAAGTAGTTCCTCAGAGCCATTAGGAACACGGAGCCGGAGTTTATCCCGGTTTTCTAAAGCGTGAAAAGGACAATAGCAATTGCTTGCTACCCTTTGGGTAGGACGCTAGTCTATCGCAAGTACTTTCCGCCGGATCTAACAGCCCAGCTACCCATCACTTTCCGCCGGATCTAACACAAAACTTGCTGATCGAGACACCTCGCGCTTATCCTTTTGGAGGCCATCGGTCATACATTACTATTATTCTACAACTCCCCATAAATAGTAACGCGTAATGATATCAAGCTTACAATAATAGTATGTGAAATCAGATTATCAAACGTTGAATTTCACACCAAAAAATATAATTTAAAAAAAGAAGTGTGTTTTTTTGTATAAGTATCTTTAAAAATATTTTTTATTCATAGATACGAAATCAGAGTCGATTGAGGGGGAAATACACAAGATTTCTTCGTTTTTGGAATTTGAACTTTGTTCCCCACGCGCACTTGTAACCCCGTGCAGCAATTGGGAGCACGTTCAGAATTAAAAAAAAAAAGCAAGAGTGCAAGAATCGTATATCAAAATCAGAGTACTTACATTTCGCTCCATTCCTTCCAAATTCTCCCTCCATGTTGAATTCTGTGAGTTCTGCTATGATTCGATTCTCCCTGGAACTGGCGGTGACCGTCCACTCTGAGTAGACTTCTGCCGGGTAATTGGATGGGTAATGTGGACTCATAATCACACCCCCTGTGCCTCGAGCATCGATATTTGCCGAAAATTCATGATATGGGGAAAGGGGTTTGTTAATAGGGAACAAATGTGTCAAAAAAAAACTGATTCTAATCTCATTGAAGTGTAAAACCACTCTCCCGGAGGACTGGATACCTACCTTTGTAATTGATCTTTTGGTTTCGGAGTGATGGCATCTCATGTTCTAGTCTAAAGTTATGCTGGTCGTCCATTCCTCGCTCAATATACGTTGCGTAATCTTAAGAATGTGCCTATACAGCGTGCTACTAAAAGGACTGGTCACCTACACACTTCCAAAGGAATTTGGAACCGGAAGAGTAAAAAGGTGTGACGTCACGACTTCTCTTCACTATTCATTTCACTCCTAACACTTGTATGCATTCATTGAGAGAGCAACGTGTCCTGATTGATGTCTATGTTTTTCACGGCTTCACAAACTTTGTGTGTTATTTATAATAAAGAAACTAATTTGCATGGAGACTGATTATTTCAAGTTCGAAATCTGAAAAGGCACGTACAATACAGAGCCAGACATTGAGGAAATAAAATAAAACGAAAAATAAAACCATCAAAATTGTTTTGAAAAAGGAAAAAAGAACAAAAACCAACATACATTGGAAGAAAAAGAATCCCCCTAATCACCCCAAAATACTCAAATGACAAACAATGCAAACATAAGTAAAAAAGACAAAACAAGGAAAAAACAAAACAAAACAAAAAAAAACTCAGACATAAAAAACAACAGCAAAAAAATAAAATAAAAATAAAAACAAACTCCTCCCCCCCCCCCCCCCACACACACACACAACCAAAACAACAACAAAAATAACCCATCAAAATCAACAAAAATGGTAATTACACAACCCTTTCAAGTTAAATAAAAAATTATCTTACATCAGTGACGGTCCCTCAATTTTTACTTTTATTTAGCAAGGCATCCAAAAAGTGATAAAAGGGCGATTTCATTTGCTAATGATTTGCAGATTCAAATAGATGTAAACATCAATATATTCTAATTATTCACCACGTAATCTTTCAGCAAGATAGCTTCAACAGCATTGCAACGGAGTAGAAACAACAAATATCTCGAAGTAAAGTCAGTGAGGGCCGCAAAAACGGGAGGAAATGTGACATTTTATTAGTTTTCAGCAAAGCTTACAGCTTCAATATCTAACTACAAATCACAACATTAAAATCAAATCATTTTGGGGAAACATGGGTAAAATGCAGACGTTGTTTCCTGCAGCTATAAAATAGTTTATAAAAAAAAAAAAAAACAACGATGAAGTTATACAATCAAATGGAGCGAATATTTAACCTCATTCAGTGTTTTTTTCCAGTTTTACTTGGTGATTTAGTTGTATCGTTTGAATGCATGCTAGTTAAATAAAATGTGTTGAATTAACCAATTACACAAAATCTTTGAAGCAAATAAAAATATTAAAATTCTACGTCGTTGGGCAGCATGGGATACTTATAAATTAAGCAGATGGTATACACACTTTAATTCTGTACTTAACCCATCACATGCGGTGTTCGTTTTTTACTCTAATCTGACATCACATCTCTTCGCTTTCCACCAGAACGCAGTGACAGAAATGCAATTTTGGGTTTCAATGAAGCCACGGCCTCGTGGACACGGCATTTATGCCTTATATCAGATGAATAAAATCATTTCCACCGAAAGTAAACACACTGATAGCTTTTATGTCACAATTATACAACAATTAAAACTAGTGAAAAGCCTGATGCAGCGTGACTCAGCGGTATGGTCTTTCCTTCATACCCTAAAGGTACCGAGTTTTGATGACCACCCGCCACGCTGTGGACCTTGAGCAAGTCACCCTTTTCGCCAAAAGCTTACTTTGGCGGGCCCCTGTAGCTGGGGCCTGTGTTTTTCCCAAATTTTTCCCCCATGGAATAGCCCCTTTAAGAAAAAATTTCCCATTGGGGACGAATAAAAAATATATTTTTATTTTTATTTTAAAATTTTCAGCACAGCGGGACTTGTCCCGGGAAAAGAAGTCACATGGATTTGGGGAACCGAGTGGTCCATAGTTTTTTTGCCATTTGTAATCAAAATGTTTTGAGTGGACCTAACCCCGTTTTTTCCCAAAGGGGAAGCAACGATTGGGGCCATTAAAATTTCCCCAGCTTGCACCCGCGGCCCCACTCTTCAAGTAAAAACCCGGTAGCATGACTCGCTATATTTTAAAAAAACATCTTGCCCGAGTTTTTTTTAAAAAACCCACGAGAGCAGTAAAAAAAGCCGCCAAAAATTTAAAAAAAGGTCCCAAATTTTTGGGCCTCGCTTTTTTTTTTTTTTTTCCTTTCTATTTCTTCAAAAGTGAAAAAACAGTTCCTTTTTGTAAAAAAAAAAGTAAATACGAATCCCCCGCCTATGGGGGGTTTTAAAGATTAAAGATTAAAATCCGTTAACCAAACTTACTTCCCGATTTATTCGGGAATGATCTCGGCATAAACTTGTAAGGGGCCTTTAAAAACCCCAACCCGTAATTTCCGTTTTTTTCGTCCGAATGAAAAACCATCTTGAAAGTCTTGAAGGGGCCGTGGGGCCCCCCGGGGAAATGTTTAACCACAGTACTTTTCGTCAATGGTAGTTTTTCCCGTTTCCCCCTTGGCCCCCCGATGTTTTCCCCGAAAAAATGCAGGGTAACCCCCCCCGTGCCCGCATCTGGTGGAAAAAAATCAAAACCCCATTGGAAACAAGACGGTGAAAAGATTTCCTGATAATTTAAAAATTTTTTAAAAAATTATCCCCCTTTCCCCGCCACGCCCACCCGGGGATTACCCCCATGTTGTCCAAGTGGAAAATTTGGGAGTTAACCCTTTTTTAAAAGGAAAAAAAACGAAATACCCCTGAACCCGGGGCTCGAACCAGGGATTTTTCCCGGGGTTTCCCCAGTGAAATCCCTTAAACCCAAAAAAAAAAAAACCCATCTAAAGGACCATTTTTGCCCCAACCCGTCTCATCCCCCGGTAGAAACTATTTAGCTCCCTTTACCTTGAAAGCCACTTTGGGGGGCAGCGTCTCAGCGGTCCCGGTCTTTGTTTCCCGTCCCCCAAAGGTACCGATTCCGATCCCCCTCCACTGCGTTGTGGGGCCTTGAGCAAGCCACACCGCCCAAGTTCGATTTTGGCGCTGCCCCTGCGGCAGCCCGGCGGGGTTTAATTCAACCCTTCCCTTGGAATAGCCCCCTAGAAAAAACCCCAACCCCCTATGAAATGAAAAAAAAAGGGGAATTTTTAAATTTTTAAATTTCCCTAAAATTTCTCTCCTCTCTCCTCTCCCCTCTCTCTCCCCTCTCTTTCTTCTTCTCCTTTTTTCCTCTCTCCCTCTCTCTCTCCTCCTCTCTTCTCTCTCCCCTCTCCCCTTTTCCCCTTCTCCCCTTTCCAAAAATTTAAAATTTGGACTTACGAAACTTTTTTTTCCCGTCCGACGGGGGAAAAAGGCTGTAAAAATAATGAAAACCCAAAAACCGCCTCTCTGAGGCCTGAAAAGGGTATTCACAGTTTGTGTTCATGGGAAAGACCCCCCGGGTGTCGTGGAGATTTAAAGGTTCCCCCCCTTTCCCTTTTCTTCTCGTCAATGGCTTTAACTAAAGTAATGGAAATTGCACTCCCCATCCTTTTTCACCCTTTTCCTGGGATTGCGAAATCGGAAAAAAAGAATAGACGACATGAAAAGAAAAGGGGAGACAAAAGAGAGGAGAGAGAGGAGAGAGAGAAAAGGAAGGGGAGGGGGAAAGAAAAAGAAAAGAGAGGGAAAAAAAGAGAGAAAGATAAAAGAGAGAAGAAAAAGAGAGAAAAAGCAAGGGAAAAAAAAAAAAGATGATAGAAAAATAGATGTAGATAGATAAGAGAAGAGGGGAAAAGAGGAGAGAGAGAGAGAGGAGGAAGGAAAAAGAAAAGAGAGAGAGAGAGGAAGGGGCAAGAGAAAAAAAAGGGGAGGAAAAAACCCTTGAACTTTTGGGGTAAAAATTCAAAATTGGAAATGAGAAAGACATCAAATACAAAGACAACAAAATATAACAACAAAGGGAAAAAAAAACCATATAAAAAACAAATAACCAAACCGGGTCGAAAAAAAAAATTTGTAAATGATTGGGGTTTCCCCCCGGCCCCCCTTGCTAAGCCCTTCCCCCCAATCAAAAATATTTCCTGCCATTTACCCCCCATTCGTCCACTAGACTATTTAATTTCCTGTATAAAAACCCGCCCGAGAACCCGCCTAAGAAACCCTGCCCAAACATACAAAATTAAAGTCCAAAAAGGCCCCCCTTAGTGAGTTAATTTTTCCCCCAACCCTTTGGCACAAATGATAAAGGAATTTCACCCCCAAAACCCGACGACACTTGCATTTCTTTTAAACATTTTCTGTTGGCCCGTTTATTCTGGGTGAAAAAGGCAAGCACTTAAAGGGTGACAGGGTTCCCTTTGTTTACGGTTTTATTTCCCGGGGCCCCCAAAAATCTTTAATTTTTAAATTTTTTTTGTCCCAAAAATTTTTAAAAAAACTTAAAATTTTTTTTTATTCGCCCAGTTTGAATAAAATTTACGAAAAACAAACGTTATTTTTCAAAAATGTATGCCCTATATTTTGATTGAAGAACTGAAGGCTCAAAAGATAAGGGTTAAAAAGGCATCCATGCCGGGAGCTTGACAACAAGAGGTAACAATTTCGCCTAATGGGCGCGCCTCATTAAAGACGTCATGTCTCGTTGTCTATGTTAAGAAATTAATGTCAAGGCCATTGAGCTCGAGATCTCTTTGAGCACGTTAAGTGGATATTACACTACTAAATGCTGGTGTTCGTTTTGGTTTGTTTATTTTAACATCCGAGACATAAATGCCGTTTTTGTGGTGATGTGTTACAAATGTGACCAACTAGCTTAAAACCGATTAAAGTTGATTCCGAATTCAAAGTAAAAATCACATTAGGTAATCACAACATTTCAGCTTCTTACAGTTAACACATACAAAATAACAATACTTATTCTATTTAATTAACCATAATATTATCAATCTCACTCTTTGTTCTAATTTAAACTTTAAAATTCAGTTTTCTGAATCGTTGTTCAACTATTTAATTGACGTAGTCTGGGAATTTTGTATTTAAAAATTTGGCCACAAAACTCGTCCTTCAAATATCGATCGATTGAAATGACCCTCATTTGGAAAAAACTCTCAAACCTGGGACTTTGCAAAGTCCCAGGTTTGAGAGTTGTTGCCAAGAATGAGGGCCATTTAAATCGATCGATATTTGACGGACGAGCTTTCTGACTATTTTTTTTTAAAATACGTGTTTTTCCAGATAAAGTAGCTAACGGGTTATTTAACATAATATCGTGTTGTGACGATCGGTCACAGATGGGTAGTAATAAAGTGATTTAACAGATCATACGTAAAAGCAACAAAGCATCACGTAAACACGTAATCACACATATATCACATTTAATCATTCTCTTATTACGTAAATAGTTTGCTATAAATATGCGATTTCTATGAGTCACGGAAATTTTTTACATGTGGCAACCAATCAAATTCGCACAGTGGCCCCCAGTTTTCAAGTATAATGAGATTGTTCCCGTGTTATAATATAATATATATATTTTAAAAATTAAATTATATATAAATTTTTAAAATTTATTTTTAAATTAAATATTTT
>NW_027623531.1:0-2500 GCF_034508935.2 Berghia stephanieae
TTGTATCAAACCGTTCAATATATATATATTTATATTATATATATATTTATATATATATATATATATATATTATATACAGTATAACAAAGACCGGAGTGACGTCAACTTCGTTCTATCTATAGATAGACTGAAGTTGACGTCACACGGGTCTTTATTATTACTTTTTGCCATCCACGTTAATGAGTAATTCTCACGAATCTATTTACCCATACTATAAAAGTTCATGGTTACCCATAGTTTTGTGTTTGGTCCGTTATACTTCCGGATGGCAATGCTGTGAGCTTCTTAGGCAAGCGCAATTCAGATTTTCGTCCAACCGAGTCATCAATCACATGATTTGTTGCTGTCCAACTATTGGATTTTTCTTAACAAATGTAAACACGCTGCTTTGTGTATGAAAGTTGAAAACATACTCAATTGTCAAGCTGAGCAACATAATCAATCGTTATATTTTAATATTTCAAAAGCTGTGAACAATTTTCACTATGTGTGGGTCATTTTGGATAATTTTGCAATAAAACAATGACCTCGAGCACATGGAAAGTTAATATAGATCATTCCCATTATGGGCTTGATTTAACATTGTTGTAATGAATAACATTTTGTGGTTGATTTGAGAGTATGTATTTCCAATACTTCAAAATTCAAAAATTGAGCTTTATATAGGGCAATATCCACTAAATGTGCTCAAAATGCTTTACAAGGGGCCCCTGGTCAACAGCAACATTTAACATGTAGGACGGGACATGACGCCTGTTAGGCGATATTACAATTTTTCGGACAAAGACAACGCTGTTAACGGTCAGGTACTCATTTTACACCTGAGTACGGTGAGAGAATATGAGTAAAGAGCCTTTTTCAAGGACTCAACTATGCGCCGAGCGCGAGGCTCGAACCCAGGCCCTTTCCCGATCCGAAAGCCTAACTAGAGACCCGCCGTTTAAAAATTTTGGCCGGAAAGTCGTATTCCAAATAAATAAAGAGCGATTAAAATAAACCACATATTATTGTCAAAAATTCTCAAACAGAGAGTTCAAGAAAATCTCCAAGGATGGGCGTAATTTTAATCGATCGATTTTTGGAGGACGAGTTTCCTGGCCAAATCTTTTTTACTATGTGAATTTTTCAAACCAGATTTCGACAGTGTCGTCTGTTGACTGTGGGAAATGATATTATACTATCTATTTTATACTTGTGGTTGTAGATGAGCAATGTTGAGGTTAGAATGTTGTCACCTTCACCTATGACCAAACATTACCTACTCGGTTTAGTTTCCAGGTCAAACAAAGTTTATCAATGATGTGTAGCTTTTGCCAATGACCATAACAACACATCATGATAATACAAAGAGCGTCAACAGTTAACAAAACTGACAGTATCAAATCGAGTGGGAGCGAGTAAATTCACGTTTTTTGGTCCACCCGGGAATCATCGATCACATGATTTGTTGCTGTCCAATGTTTGGATATTTCTTTTTTAAAATGTAGATGAGCAATGTTGAGGTTGAATGCTGTCACCTTCACCTACTGACCAACATTACCTACTCGGATAGTTCCAGGTAAACAAAGTTTATCAATGATGTGTAGCTTTTGCCAATGACCATAAAAAAACACATCATGATAATACAAAGAGCGTCAACAGTTAACCCACTGACAGTATCAAATACGAGGGGGAAGCGATGTAAATTAACGTTTTTTGGTCCAGCAGAAATTATCGATCACATGATTTGTTGCTGTCAATGTTTGGATATTTCTTTTTTAAAAGGGAAAACACGCTGCTTTGTTTAGAAAGTTGTAAATATACCCATAGGTTAAGCTGAAACAAATGACTTACTGTGATATTGGATTTTTCGAAAACTGAACACTTTTCTCAGGGTAGGTTATTTCGAGCACATTTTGCAATATATTATTATATTATTATTTTATTATTATTATTATTATTTTATTATTATTATTATTATTATTATTATTATTATTATTATTTTATTATATTATCATCATTGTAGTAGTAGTAGTAGTAGTAGTAGTAGTAGTAGTAGTAGTAGTTAGTAGAGTAGTTGTAGTAGTATGTTGTAGTAGTAGTAGTAGTAGTAGTGTAGTAGTAGTAGTAGTAGTAGTAGTAGTGGTAGTAGTAGTAGTAGATAGTAGTAGTAGTAGTAGTAGTTAATATTATTATATATATTATTATTAGTATATATTATTATTATTTATTATTATTATTATTTTTTATTATTATTATTATTATTATTAATTATTATTATTATCATCTTTATCATCATCATCATCACCCATCATCATATTCTTTTTTATTATTATTATTGTTATTTTTATTTTATTATTATTATTATTTTTAATTATTATTTTTTTATTATTATTATTATTATTATTTTTTATTATTATCATCATCATTAGTAGTAGTAGTAGGTAGTAGTAGTAGTAGTAGTAGTAGTAGTAGTAGTAGTAGTAGTAGTAGTAGTAGTATTTAGTATAATATTATTTTT
>NW_027623531.1:7500-9833 GCF_034508935.2 Berghia stephanieae
ATGATACAGTTTAGTGAGAAACATTCATAAACGCGGATGGCAAAAAACAAAACGTCAACTTCATTCTATCTATAAACGTCCAAGGTTACACAAAATTTTGTGTGTTGGTCCGATATATATCCGGATGCCAATGTTGTGAGTTTCTTAGCCGAATGTACAGCATCTGTTGACAGGAAAACATTTGTGATGTTATGCGTTGACATAAAAAACTCATAACATCCGTCAGGCGGATATAAGCTACCAACTCACAAAACTATGTGGGACCTAAAACATTTATGTCTGATTAATTGATGGAACGAAAGTGACGCCACTCAGATTTTAATTATTGCTTTTTTGACATCTATTATGATTATTACTTCTCATTAAATTATATCGCTTAGACGATAACCCTGATGCCTGTTAGGCGATACTACATTTTTTCGGACAGAGACAACGCTGTTAACGGTCAGGAACTCATCTTACACTGAGTACGGTGAGGGAATGTGAGTAAAGAGCATTGTGTAAGGACTCAACTATGTGCCGAGCGAGGCTCAAACCCAGGACCTTCTAATCCGAAAGCGAGTGTCATACCACAAGATCACATAGCCGCACATATTGGGCATCGCTCTGTATAGATAGAATGAAGTGACGCCTTTGTTATTGTTGTTTTTTTTTTTTTGCCATCCGCGTTTATGAGTAATCCTCACTAAACTGTATTAACCAGACTATAAACGTTTAAGGTTACACATAGTTTTGTGTGTTGGTCCGTTACACTTCCGGATGGCAATGTTGTGAGCTTTTTAGCCTAGCGCATATATCTTTAGAAGCTCCCGTTTTGTTGAGACCTTTTTTTCTTCTTTTCTCTTCTTTATGTGTTCCTTTGATTCCTAAATTTCTGTTTGTTTGCTTGTTTAGTAAAATTCTAGATTTATAAAGTACTGTAGCTGATCATGTGAAGTACTAGATTAGTATAAAGCAATAATAATTCATCTTGCTAAACCACACACTGTCTTCTTCTGACTCAGGCAGCGCTGGAATTATGGTCGGACACCCGTTTGACACTGCAAAGGTACGTTCCTCCTCACCCTGCCCCCCCCCCCCCCCCCCCCTTTATTTTTTTTTTATTCAAGTCTAATGTATTGTAATTGGTACAGGATTATACTTTATCTTCTATTGTTCATTTTTTTTAGAAAATAATCATCACTACCATCACCCTCCTCCTCCTCCTCCTCCTCCTCCTCCTCCTCCTCCTCTCCTCCTCCTCCTCCTCCTCCTCTCCTCCTCCTCCTCCCTTTCCACCTCCACCTCCACCTCCTTTTTCTCCTCCTCACCTCATCATCATATCATCATCATCTCATCATCATCATCATCATCATTCATCATCATCATCATCACCATCATCATCATTCATCTCACATCATCTCATCATCTCATCATCTTTTATCTCTCAGTATCGCGATCGTCGCAATATTTTCATAATTCATCTCCACGATCATTTTATCTTCATCATTACATCATCTCATCATCATCATCATCATCATCATCATCATCATCATCATATCATCACCCCATCATCATCATCACCATCATATCATCATCATCATTTCATCATTATCATCTATCATCATCATCATCATCACCGACGCGATTATTCAATATTATCGAAGTTTCATCTCCTTGTAGGTCCAGATGCAAATCCGTACTACAGGCGAACATCGACTAGGAAGACAACAGATGCCTTATCTTCCGTGTCAGCGCAAGGTTTGGTAAGTTATTTGATGCTATGCGTTTAACCAAAAAAAAAACCCAAAAAAAACAACAACAACAACAACAAAAAAAATAACTCCATTCGCCATCTGGATATAACCGTAGCCATCGTAAAGGTATAGCCTGACACTGACCAAAAATGACGTCAAAATGCCAGTCTTTGCCACAAAAGAAATCATCGTGAGTTGTATTCAATTGTTCAACCAACTGAATAATTTATTTCCTTGAGCTCTACTAACGACAACTCAATGGACGCTTCACAAGCCTAAAAAAATGACGTCAAACTGCTAGTCCTAGAGGGTTTTGGTCAGGCTATAGATAGTTCAGATGACGTCACTCAGGTCCTTTGTTATTGTTTTTTTGCCATCCGCGTTCATGAGTAATGCTCCTGAACTTATTAACCGACTATAAACGTTCATGGATACACAAGTTTGTGTGTTGGTCCGTTATACTTCCGGATGGCAATGTTTGACTCTGCCAGCCATTCATTTTAATAGTTCAAATTGACTTATCAGGCTTTGATTTTTTTTAAATTTTTTTTTTTGTTTTTTTTTTTAACCGCGTTTATTTGGGTAAATTTTTGGGGT
>NW_027623532.1:0-2500 GCF_034508935.2 Berghia stephanieae
TTGTAACGATCAAAAAATTGAAAGACGAGTTTTCCGGCTAAAATTTTAGATACGCGTTTTTTTTCTTCAAACTACGACAGTGTAAAGGGTGTCATAGCTCTTTTGTTGTGATCTGCCTTTGGCAGGTCCCCGAGTTTCTGAATAACAATACACTTACAACAATAGCAGATATAATATATATATATATATATATATATATATATATATATATAGTATATACTATATAAATGTCATATGCTTTATATATCAAATCTACCGCTAAGATCGATAGCCAGCTTTTTAAAAAATATTGTTTTTATGATGAAAGAAAGAAAGAAATCAATCAATCAACCAATTGATCAATCTATCGATCAATAAATGAATAAATAAAGAAATAGATAGATAAATAAATAAATAAATAAATAAAAATAAACAAGCCAACAATTAATCGATCTATCTATCTATCTATCTATCTATCTACTATCTATCTATCTATCTAATCTATCTATCTATCTACTACTCTATCTACTATCTATCTCTTCGTTTATCTATCTATCTATCTGTCCACCAATTAATCATTCACTCAATCAAATTAATCAACGAATCTATCAATCATTCAATCATTCAATCAACCAATACAAGAAAAAAGTAAGATAAAATAGTCGCCTCATAAAATTAGTCTTCCTCAACTGAGGCGAGGATCGAACCTAAGACCTGTTACCGTAATCAGATTCAATTCCCATTATTTGATGAAAGCTTATTTCTGTTCCCTAGAGAACCTACTTATATAGCTCAATATCATTGAGGAGTTTTATGACCCATGCGATGACCCGTAATCAGAGCAGCGAATATGTAGATTACAATGATTACTATCTATAGCCCCCTATCTTCGAGTGTACAGGATTATTAAGTCATATAAAATCAAGTCATTTTCTGTTTTATTTTAAAACATACATTTATTTATTATTATCTATTATTTACTGATTTATTAATATAATTCGGTTTTTTTTATTGTTTTTTTTTAATTTTTTAATTTATATTTATTTATTTATTTATTTGTTTATTTTTTTTTAAGGTCAATATACCTATACCTGTTTATTGTCGTATTAAAAGACGGAGATAATTCTAAATTGGCAAAGCAACGACAAACATTCCTGAGTCAAAAAAAATAGCTCATATCCACTAAACGTGTTCAAACACTTTACAAAGGTCCCCGACCAACAGCAACCACGTAACATATAGAACGAAACATGACGCCTGTAGCGTTATTTCATTGTTTTTTCGACAGAGACAACGCTGTTAATGGTCAGGTACTCATTTTACACCTGAGCACGATGAGAGAATGTGAGTAAAGAGCCTATTCCAAGGACTCAACTATGCGCTGCTTAGAGCAGTCTCGAACCCTCGACCTCCTATCCGAAGGCAAGAGTTATAGGTACACTAGACCACAAAGAACCTACTTATATAGCTCAATATCCACTAAACGTGTTCAAAACACTTTACAAAGGTCCCCGACCAACAGCAACACGTAACATGTAGAACGAAACATGACGCCTGTTTGGCGTTATTTCATGTTTTTCGACAGAGACAACGCTGTTAATGGCCAGGTACTCATTTTACACCTGAGCACGGTGAGAGAATGTGATAAAGAGCCTATTCCAAGGACTCAACTATGCTGCTTAGAGCAGGTCTCGAACCCTTGACCTTCCTATCCGAAGGCAAGAGTTATAGGTACGACTAACCACAAAGCGGCCCAAACTATCATACAAAACATTAAAAAAAAAATTTCAACTGCTTAAAGCCAAGCAGATAAATGAGCGTCGAAAAAATGCACACGGCAGTAATGAAGCGAGTGCAATACTTCATCAGACTACCCAAAGGTGATATTAATCTATGACTCCCGCTAATCTATCGGAATTCCCTTTTAGATCGAAACTCTATCGGATCGCCAATGAATCGTTGAATACCCCCCCCCCCCCCCCCCCCGAGCTCCCCACGCTATTTAAAAAGCTTTGATCACAATGATAATATTTATATATCTCATAATTTAAAAAAGACTGGGGGGGGGGGGGGGTACTCAGTTGATAGAGTACTCGCTTCACGCTCAAAGGTCTGAGATCGACCCTAGGTGAAGTGGATATTATTTTCTGACCCCACCCCCCCCCCACTCCCCACCCCCCGCCCATGTCCACACAGCAGTGTTTGATTAACTGGTCTGTTTAGATCTGACGGAAAGTACCTTGCGATATACTTGCGTCCAATCCAAAGGTACCAAGCAATTGCTATTGTCTATTTCACGTTACAGAAACCGGGATCAACTCCGCTCCACTGGTCTTAAGGCCCTGAAGGACTACTTACGACTCAAAAATCTAGAGTTACTGCCGTCGTGTATTGCTTGTGTACCGTACCTTCTCTAATGTGTGTTAATGAAGGCATTAAAACTAACATTTAAAAATACGAGAATAAAAATTGCCGTAAGCTCAATCATGTGAATAAACATTAAACACTTGCAGTACTCTAG
>NW_027623532.1:7500-9828 GCF_034508935.2 Berghia stephanieae
TACTACTACACTATCTACTAAATACTAAAACTACTACTACTACTTTCTTACTACTACAACTACTACTTACTACTTACTACTACTACTACTACTACTACTTTTACTACGCGAATTGATTTGTTATCTTTTTTCCCCCTTCTCTTACTTCTCCTCTTCCTCTCCTCCTCCTCATTTTCCGCCACTTCCTCCCCTTATTCATCCTTCTCCTTCCTTTTTTTCCTCTTCTTTCCCTCCTCTTCCTCTACCCCCATCTCCTCTTCTTCTTCTTCATCCTCCTCTTCCTTCTTCTTCTTCTTCTTCTTCTTCTTCTTCTTCTTCTTCTTCTTCTCTTCCTTCTTCTTCTTCTTCTTCTTTTCTTCTTCTTCTTCTTCCGTCTTCTTCTTCTCTTCTTCTTCTTCTTCTTCTTCTTCTTCTTCTTCTCTCTTCTTCTCTTCTTCTTCTTCTTCTTCTCTTCTTCTTTTTTTTTTTCCTCCTCCCCCTCCTCCTCCTCCCCCCTCCTCCTCCTCCTCCTCCTCCTCCTCCTCCTCCCTCTTCTTGTTCTTGTCTTGTTCTTGTTCTTCTTGTTCTTTTTCTTCTTCTTCTTCTTCTTCTTCTTCTCTCTCTTCTTCTTCTCTCTTCTTCTTCCTTTCTTCTTCTCCTTCTTCTTCTTCTTTCTTCTTCTCTTCTCTCTCCCCTCCTCCTTTCTCCTTATTTCTTCTTCTTTTTCTATCTACCTATTGATTTTGTTTTAGAAAAATCTCCTGTCTTTGTCGATTTTACGCGTTATCTGATCATAGACTTCACTATGATTGATGACCCGGTGTTTATATATACACGAACCCTACATGTTATGGCTTGTGCGGCTATGTGGTCTAGTGGTATGACACCTCGCTTTGGGATCGGAAGGTCCTGGTTCGAACCTCGCTCGCGCATAGTTGAGTCCTTGGAAAAAGGCTCTTTACTCATATTCTCTCATCGTACTCAGTGTAAAATGAGTAAATGGTAGTTAACAGCGTTGTCTCTGTCCGAAAAAAAATCATATATCGCCTAACAGGCGTCATGTCTCGTCCTACATGTTAATGTTGCTGTTGGCCAGGAACCCATTGGTAAAGCGCTTTGAGCACGTCTATTGATATTGCGCTATATAAAAGCTCTTTTTCGTTAACCCTGGGTAAAAGGAGGAGGGGGGGAGGATAGTAGAAAAAATCTTGACATACCCGGAATCGATCTCGTCCCTTTGAACGTGACTGGGTACTGAGTCTGTTAGATATAGCTGAAAGTACTTTGCAATAAACGAGTGTCCTATCCAAAGGGTTGCAAACAAATGTCGTTTCACGCCATAGAAACCAGGATAATCTCCGGCTCCAAGGCCTAATGCTCCGAAGGACTACATTTTGTTATGATAACAAGAGAGCGCCCTCTGTATAACGTTACGTTTCTTCCCAAAACACCCGGTTGTACCGTCGCCATCGAAGTAAAGGCCTGATGCTGACCAAAAAACCACGTCACAAACAAAAAAAAAGTGTCAAGGAATCAAATGATTCCATTGGTTAACACTGATTGCATCGTCTCACAAAAACATTTTCCCATGATCTTCCAATAGACACCTAGATAACCACGCCTCTTGGACAGTCGTCATAATGTAAACAATGGCAGTAATTGGGTGACATAGCGAACTAGACAGTTTTACTATCGATGGCATGTGTCTAAGTAAAAATACCAACTGTTTCTACCGCTTGACCCCACAGAAAACTATGTGTAAACTTAAACATTTGATCGAGAAAATTGCGTGAAAACTAGTCACATAAATAGTAACAATGACCAGAGAGAGTCAATTTCATTCTCGTTACTGTTTATAAACAACTAAATATGTTTGTCCGAGCACGAGTGAAGTTGTGTCAGAAATGCCATGTTTGATTGGTTAAAAATCTACTGGTTAATTGTTTTTTGACGAATTTATTTGTTAGTATCAGCTATGAGTTAACGAAGGCTGCGGTTTAGCCACGCTTTAGTATTAGCTGCCCCTCCATTTGCCCCCAAGAGCAAGGAAATTTCTGACACTGAAATTTTATTTTTATTCCATTAACTCCCTATTCCCATCCCACACCCACCCCATCCAAAATGAAAAAAAAAAACCCAAAAAACGAAGGCAGATTTACCTCCTTAGATGTATGTTTGTCTTCCAATTTCCTCTGGAATTTACCAATGCGTTTCCTCATAGAAGAATGAGAATGAATGGCCGTCTTTTTACTAACACTGGCCATTATCTTTCTGTGTCAACAACAAAACACAAAAAGGGGCGAAATTTGTCAAACAAAAACCCCAGGGGGGGAAGGGGGTTCCCTTTTT
>NW_027623533.1:0-9824 GCF_034508935.2 Berghia stephanieae
TACAACATACATACATAACATACAAAAAACATACATCCCATCATACCACATACATCATACTACATACTAAAACATACATACTTTAATCATACATACATACTATACTAATTACATACATACATTACATATACATACATACATAATACATATCATAATACAACATAATCATACTTACATACAAGTACATACATACATACATACATCATACATACATACATACATACATTACATACATACTTTACATACATACATACATACATACATACATACATACATACATATCTGACCAATCGTCTAAAAACAGCATTATGCAGGGGTGAATCTGGCGCTTAAATTTAAAATATGTATTTAGATGAATTACTACATTGAGGAGAGTAAATTTGTTTTTTTGAAACTTCAAAATTTTTTCCCATTTTTATCATTTCGTTTTCAGACGTAATTTTCTAAATCACGACCACGGCAGTTGAGAAATTGTAAACAATAGATAAATCGCTGCAACGAGAAAACGTATCATTTAAAATACTATTGTATTACAGTGCGTTCTCATTAAACTTGCAAACTTGCCAGAAAAAAAAACCCAACAAAAACATCCATATTTCCATAACATAAAATAGACCTCTGTTCTCATTGAAAAATACAAACCCTAATCTTGGGCAGAGAACAACATTCATATTTTCCACAACATAAAATTGACCTTTACCATTGGTACATACCAATCTTGCAAAAAACAAAATCCATAATTTTCCATAACAAAATAGACATTTGTCCACATTGATAAATTCCAATATTACAAAAAAAAAAAAAAAAAAAAAAAAAAAACAAAAAAAAAAAAAAAAAACCCCAAAAATCCTTTTTTCCATAACATAAAAGGGATCTTTTGTTGTTTGTTGCTTTAGGTCTCTTCCAACACAATTGAGGTTATAGAGAGACCGCTGAAACACAAAAACAAGCAATCTAAACAAAATAGTACAAATGTAAATCAAAATCATAAACCTAAAGATACATAAGCTAAATTATAAATAACCAAGAACAAACAGGCAGAAATAACAGAAAAAAAAAATCCCCTGTCAAAAATACAATCACAAACCAAAGAGCAGGATAGGCTAGTAAAGAGAAGAGAAACGACTTTACTATCGATCGTACACCCATGCGAACATCATAGTGTATGATTCAAGGGTGATGCTCCCATCCAACCCACCCGCTAAAACGGATCTCTGTCCTCATTGATACATACCATTCTAGCAAGAACAACATCCATATTTTCCATAACATTTAAACGTATCTCTGTCTTCATTGATACATAAACCCCTATAGCAAGAACAACGTCCTATTTTCCATAACATAAAACAACCGAGTCCTCACCCCATTGATACATACCAATCTTGAAAAAACAGCATTCATTTTTTCCATATATAACATAAAATTTGACGATTGATCTCAAAGGGACGACATACAAAATTTTGAAAGAGTAAAAAATCCAAAGTTTCCAGGTAACTGAGCCACCAACAAACCTTATAATACATACATGTCGGAAACCCATGGCAAGAAAAGACAAAAAAGCGCCAGATTGTGGGTTGCATAACAGTTGGATATTACCATCTTTGTTTACCACAGCTTTATTTATAACGTTACATACCAAAAACATCACGATCTCATTTTGGTAAAATTTCCTTATCAAAATTCTCTTATAAAATTCAAATTCAACAACAGAACCATGCGTATCCTTGTAAAATTTACTCAAGACCACACCCTAGTTATGTTTAATTTTATAAGTAAAAAAAAAGAAATTAAAGGTTGACGAAAAATTTATTTGACGCTAAAGTCAAGTTTAAAAGATGACGAGACATATACAGACGTCAAATGAATAAAATTTTATAAAGTTGTATATGACCATATTTTCGTGAGGATGGCCACGGAAAAAAAATTGTCTTGTTTGTTTTTAAGGGTTTTACATTTAGGTCATATCGGCTCCAGTAAATAGAAAGAAAATGAGTTTGGTAAAAAGCTCTAGAATTACAATTAAAGTACCCTGAAAAGGGGAAGACAAATGGGAATTAGTTTTAAAAAGTGAACAGGAGCACATTGTCAGTGTATTTAGTTTTGATATCACATAAATGTCTCAACCTGACAAAAGACAGGTCACCACTAAGAGGAACACTCTCAAATGCATATATTTTATACGTATGGTAATTTAAAAATAATACAGTGCAGAACAAAGAGATGACTTAACAGACAAAATACATCATCTCCCAAAACTCTAACTTACATTTGGGAAAAATTTGACAACGACAGAAGCACTTTGGAAAACAATATAGAGGGACGAAGACACAGAAAGTGCCTCCCGGCCCACTCTGGCCCTTTATGTACTTGTAGTCATTTGGGGAGGGGGGGGGGTTGAACATTTCTTGAAAACATTCAGTGTATTTCTCTGGGGGATAACATGCTGTGGTCAGGTGAGACTTTTAGGTGATATTAAAAAAAATACATTGATGGTATGCTTTTGACATCTAGGAACCTTTTCCCTTTTTCAACCTATTCCCCTTTGTCCTACATTTTTTGGGGTGCTTTAATTGTGATTCTTTTTGTGTGTGTGTGACTTTTTTGCCTTATTGCTGGCGTGACAATGACCTAAACGGTTGCATAGCGCCAAAAACCTTAATGACAAACAATTTAAAGACTCCTACATAGTATATACACGACCACGCCTTAAATTATCAATAAATATCTATGCACTACGTTTACCACGTTTATTTTAGATTAGGGATTAGAATAGAAATACAATCAAGAAAACACCCAAAAGGGCACGACTTTGTGAGATCATTCGATGGGTGCGTGTGTATGTAAAGTATGTATGTATGTATGTATGTATGTATGTATGTATGTATTATGTATGTATGTTATGTATGTATGGTTTTATGATGTTGTATGTATGTATGTATGTATTATGTATGTATGTATGTGGTATGTAGTATGTATGTATGTAATATGTATGTATTAGTAGTATTTGTGTATGTATGTTAGTATGTAGTATTATGTATGTAAGTATGTATGTATGTATGTAGTAGTATGTATGTAATGATGTATGTTTTATGTATGTATTAGTATTTATGTATGTCGTGCGTATGTACGTTTATATGTTCTATGCGTTTATCTATGAATGAGAATGTGTCTGTGTGTGAGTGCGTTGGGGTGTGTATTTGTTTGTATCTATGTATGGTTGAATGGATGGATGGATGGATGATGGATGGTGGTTGAGTATATGCATGTATGCATGTATAGTTTTTACAAAACAGATTGAGTACGCTCAGAGCCCTCTTTTATTTTGTGCGGTTTAAATTTTCATCAATATTATTTGTCACTGTTCAATGTGGCAAAATGGATGCTCACCTTTGTCGAACAGCGTCTTTTCGTCATAGGAGTCCGGCACCGAAAAAAAAAATCAAGGGCTAAGAGACCGTTTAACACTTTAGGGACCGATTTACAAGAGTAATATTAACCACTAACGCTGTGCTCGGGAAAACACATATTAATCAATTTAAAAATTAGGCTAGAAAACAGTCTTCTTCTAAAATTTGATCGATTTAAATGATCCTATTCATGGCAAAAACTCTCAAACAGGGGAAAATCGCGAGCATTGCAAATTTTAATTCGGCAATATTGTATGTGCATTAATAGCCCACATGGTATGACTTAAAGCTGTTGTTTTGCGCATCTTAGACCGCATTTTAACAAACGGAAAGAGTTACCTACCACCTTTAAAATGTTATTCAGTGCGGATTTCGTTGATTTTATAGCTCCGCTCTTGTTCTAATGGGGGAAATGCTATCCAAAAGCGAAGTGTTGACCATTGGGTGTACTATGAAGCCTGATAAATCTTTGAGATTTCGCGGGGCAGAAGGGGAGATTACCCTGGCGTCCGAGCTGATTGAAATTTGGTCTTTATTAGTGCAATGGGAAATTTATAGGCATTGTTTTTGATGTGGTGGGCCCACAGTCTATCAGTGTCTTGTTCAGTGACTCTTGGGCAGTACTTTTGGACAAGGATAAATCTACTCTAAACTGCCTGATATGATGTGATATGATGATGATGATGATGATGATATGATATGAGATTATGCTGACGATATTGAAGAAGAAGAAAAGAAGAAAAAGAAGAAGAAGAAGAAGAAGAAGAAGAAAAGAAGAAGAAAAGAAGAAGAAAAATAGAAAAGAAGAAAGAGAAGAAAAGAAGAAAAGAAGAAGAAGAAAGAAGAGGAAGAAAGGAAAAAGAAGAAAGAAGAAGAAGAAGAAAAAGAAGAAGAAGAGAAGAAGAAGAAAAAAAGAAAAGAAGAAGAGAAAAAGAAGAAGAAGAAGAAGAAAAGAGAAGAAGAAGAAGAAGAAGAAAAAAGAAGAAGAAGAAAGAAGAAAGAAGAAAGGAAGAAAAGAAGAAGAAGAAGAAGAAGAAGAAGAAGAAGAAGAAGAAGAAAAAGAAGAAGAAAAGAAAAAGAAAAGAAGAAGAAGAAGAAGAGGAAGAAAGAAGAAGAAGAAGAAGAAGAAAAAGAAGAAGAAGAAGAAGAAGAAGAAAAAGAAAGAAGAAGAAGAAGTGAAGGAAAGAAGAAGAAGAAGATGATGATGTTGATGATGATGATGAAAGATGATGATGATGATATGATGATCATCATCATCACATCATCAGCAGCTGCAGCATCATTTTTACATCGTTATCATCATGCCATCCTCCTCTTCCTCCTCCTCCCCCTATCCTATTTTTTCTCCTGCTCCTCCTCCTCCTCCTCCTCCTCCTTTTCATCATCATCATCTCAATCATCATCATCATCATCATCATCATCACATCTTGTGATATTAAAAACTCGATATGTATCAGTTTCAGATTGATTCTTATCATTATTTTGGCATGATGGCCGTGCTTTTACGTGTATGACGTATTACTTTTATGCTATTACAGTGACCCCATCAACCCGTGAATATCTTAAAGTCTACATCTATGTTCTAAATCATTCTAACTAGACATTATCACAAGACACAATAAACAAAACAAAGTTATAAAAAGAATCAAAAAAAAAAAAAAAAAAAAAAAAAAGGAGCATATCCCAAAAACCCCAAAAGAAAACAAACGTCACTTCAATTAATAGCGCTTTATTCGACAACACATGGAGTCTCCAGTAGGAGATAATTGGACCAGACCTATCCGACTCGCTCTACTCAAAGGTAGATTTATTGGAAATAGGTAAATTTCCAACGGACGAACGCGTACAATTTTTTTCCAAATAAAAATCTGCGTCCGTATCTTTGCGTTCGCGGACCAAGCGATATTCATTCGTCGGAATATTTAAGAAGGAGTTGGGGGGGGGGGGGGAGGTGGGTGGGGGGGGGGGGGTTGTTGATTTGGTGGTCGATACTTCAACAGTCTCGTGACGTCACTTCCCTCGTAATGACTCATCGTAACTTTAGTAACTGGTTCTAAACTCTCGAACAATGCGGACTCCCTTATGAAATACTTCCCCGACGGGGAACTAAAATGTATCCAGAGGAAAAAAACATAAAAATCGATCATGTTTTGACTTTTATACATTTGATCACAGACATGGGAAAAAGTTCTGGTCAGCACGAAGAATAAAAAGTACAGATTTTTCTTTGTTTAGGACCAAGCTGCTCGTTGCTGGCGGACGTGACATCAGAAAATTTAAATCCTATTGAAATAAAGTTTTTTTTGAATCTAAACATATTTCTATTATTGAGGGGTTCGAGCATTACTAAAATTTGACCAATCGACTATCCCTGCCATTTGGGCCCGTTACCGTCCCCTTAATAACTATTTCCATTCAACGAAGATGCCTGGCAAACATTCCTTAACTTACTAGCTACATGCCACAGTCAGTTTAGTGAGTATTTATCGCATTATTTTTTACACATTGAGGAACGAATTGCATTACAACAAATGAAGACACTATAATATGTTATTCAATCGTCTGTGTGAATAAAATTGTGAGTGATCCTCATGACCCATGGACTGTTTGCTTCATGTTATAGGCAAGTACTTTAGGTGGCTATGGGTCGTCTGTTAAAGTTGTGGGTTGATATCAGGGGCGAAATATAGATATCTAGTATACGCGCTTTGCTAAGAATCCACAATATTGCCAACGGGACCAAAAACAAAAATTATATGTACCTTTACCTTTTTAAATAGTCTATTTAATACAATTTGGGGTGAGAATTACCCATAAACATGGATGGCAAAAAAACAATAACAAAGACCTGAGTGACGTCATTTTCGTTCTACCTATAAATTTGTTTAAAGTTTTCGAGTCAATAATACAAAAAACAGAAATGTTTATTCGACTAGTTTGAATAAATATAACGATCGTACTGATGTAATTTCAAAAGTGTATGAACAGTATGGTAATGGGCCCGAGATCGATACCATAAGAAATAGTAATTTTTTTTTAAAAAAGGGGTCCATGTTTTCCCTATCTTGGCATCATAATATAAAGGAACAAGAGGTCACATTATGACCATTAGGGAGGAAGCATCAATTATAGACTTCTTAAGGGGGGTGAGGAAGGAAATTTTTACAATATAACTTTCCAATACGACTGCTGCCTTTTTCAAGTTTATTTCGCACTTTTTACAATATCCAAGTCCTTTGTTTTTGTTTTGTTCCTAGAATTTAAAGGCCTTTACAACGTACGTTGGTCAATTTTTTAGCGCCAGGTCCAAGTTTTTTGAAGCGTTTGCTTGCCAAAGCCAAGCCTATTCGGAAAAAAATGTTTGGGTGTTCAAAACAATTTTTTGGGGGCGTCTTGTTCGAGAAGAGTTCGCAAACTGTAAACGAATAACACGAATCTAGGATTATAGTGAGATTAGGGAGCCCTCGGAAAGAGGGGAAGGTTTGTTAAAAGTCGAGCAATAGGGGGAAATCCAAGACACCCACCAAGGCATGTAGCATCTTGTCATAACAATGAATTATGTGGGTTAAACATAAAGAACTTAACAGCAATTTATCGGGGGATTCTTTGGACTGATCACTCTTAGCTATCTAATTACAAAAAGAACAAGCATATTTTGGAATAGGGTGAGTTCAATAGTAGAGGAATGTAGGTTTGTGAGTTACCAATTTCTAATGACCTCAGGGCAACACAAAGCATACTTATAGCCTATATTTGGGATTGGAAAACAATCATTTATTATGAAAGGTTTTATCAATCGTACGAATGAGTTAGTTATAAAAAGAAAAAAAGAAAACAAATTTTTAAAATGGACAACGGCATCAAAGAACACCGCGCGGAAGGGTGTAATTATTGAATAAAATATAATTTTCTGACTACAATATAAAATCAAAATTATTTCGTCATTCACGGCCACGGTAAAATGCAACGCTGAGAGCGAGAAATGTAATACCATCCCCTTTTTATAATGCTAACGTTGCAGTTTTGAAGCTTGAAAGAAATAAATAACAAAAGTTATATTTATGGAGGCTTAATTAAATTGAAAAATACATGATATGGAGGTCTCAGATTTCCCTTTTTTGTCAACAAAAACGATGAATGAATTTTTCGCCTTAGTCGTAATTTGTTAACGAAAGGAAAATACAAATCGTCCCATCATTTATGACTTCGTTAATAAAATTGAAAATTCCATTCAAATTTGGACTATTGTTATTTATCCCCTCCTTTTATTTTATAACGTTAAAATTCCCGACAATGCCAATCAACATTTGAGGGGGAATCATAGTTGGAGAAAAGAGAAGAACAGGATATGCTACAAGACAATCCTAATCCAAGGTACTTCCTGTGCTGTCAAAGAAGCTGCAGAGACCAGAACAAAGCTTTAATTGCTGCGGGTTACTGGTATTCTTACTTTCCCAAAGCAAACAAAAACAAGGTAGACAAACAAGAGACTGAAAGTGTTGTTGTTCAGAATAAAACACCATTTTATCGATATGACCTAAGGACATGTTACAAGAATACTTCCGGAAATTTTTAATGCTTTACTCAAAGGGAAGCTTTGTGTTTGCAGTATCGAAAGGGAATAAATTTTAATGAAAAACCCCGGGCAAAAGAGCATAAATTAGGTGCCCCAAACGTAAAAAATAACAATTTCAGTGATTTGTTAGGGCCGGAATAATTTACGGGGCCCCAATATAGGTCTCCCCAATTTGTATTTTTGAGTTTTAGGCAATACCTTTTAGTATTTTAAAATTGTTTAATAAAATCTAACAGTTGCAGAAATAATAAATAAGGCTAAATATTATGAAAAACAGGGCCCCCAATAATTCTCGTTTTGTTCACACAAACGCAATAATTTGCTTGGCTAAAAATAATAGCGTAACTTTTGTAAATTTTTTTAAAAAATTTTACCTTTTGTTCCAAACTATCCTATCTAGACATTTTTTGAGCATGATCGAGTATTTAAGATTGTTTTTCTTTTTGCACCTAACAAGCCAAATTTTAAAGGTTATTTTTTTCTATATTTACAAATTTAACGTGAGCTGGGCAAACAGGATACTTGGGTTTGGGCCCGTTCTCTGACCCTTTGTTTACGTTTGGGGCACCTAACTTACGCATCTATAGTGATCCGTTGATGACCGATTATCGATAACATCGTATTATGAGGGTATGTCTAATGAAAAGAATGAGGTTGGCGTCATACAATTGGGATTTTTTTTTTTTTTTATTTATCTTTTTTTTTGTTTTGGTTTTTTTTTTTTTTTTGCCAGTTGAATTCAAACAAACTACAATTTAGTCAACATTTAATATACCATCCAACCCCCCTCTAAGTGTTGAAAATAATAAGTATATTAAGGTTCTGATTTTCTTTTAGTTTTATATATTTTATAGCACTCGCAACACTTTTAGATCCTGTCAGAGCCAGTAAAAAAAGAAATATTCTGATTGGTTAATACTTAGTAACGCTTGAAACCCATCAATTGGATTCAATAGTCTGATGTCACGTTAGCCCAGCAACGAGCCCGCTTGGTTCTAAACAAAGAAAACGTACTTTTTATTCTCCATGCTGGCTAGACCGTTTTCACGTGTCATGTGCCGTGATTTAGAATGTACAAAAGTCAAAACATGATCAATTTATAATGTTTTTTTTTTCTTTTATGTCGTTGGAGAGGTATTTCATAAGGGCATCCGCCTTGTTTCGATATTTAGACCAGTTGATAAGTTACTATGCGTCATTACGAAGAAGTGACGACACGACTGGGTTGAAGGCTATTATTTCCTTTGATAAAATTTTAAAGTCTTTTAACGGGGGCAATAAAAATGCAACAAAGCTGAGATTATTCAAAAAACGCTTTCCCAAATTTACAAAACAAAATTTCCCCCTTTAACAAAGTTGACGGTAGCTAAAAAAAAAAAAAAAAAAAACCCGCAGCCACCAGCTGGATATGACGTTTCAAGCCCCAAAAATTATGTTAACCTTGAACTTTTATGTCTATTGACAGAATTCAGTGAGAAATTCTCATAAAAATGCTGAGTGCACCCCAAAAAACCGACGTCAAAGCAATGTCTCAATTTCGTTCCTTCCGCAGACCAACCCCTCGAGTGATTTTTTGCTGAGGCAAGAGTTGCCAGATTGGTTTATTTAAAGACTTTTTATTTTTTGTTTCAAAAACTGAGCCATGGAAGCTACCGAATTCCATGTCAGAATTAAGCATAATTCTTAAAAACTTACTTTAGAGCAACATAAAACAACACAAAAGTGCCTACATCAAGATGGGCCATTTAGGTTTTAAACAAAAATCATCATAAAATCTTGGGTCATTGAAATGAAAAAATCTTTCCCATTATTCAGGGGCATTTAAAACAATTTATTTTTAA
>NW_027623534.1:0-9818 GCF_034508935.2 Berghia stephanieae
TTTACTACTAATACTAAAAATACTACAAACCCCCAACACTACTTTTTTTTTTTCTAAAAACTATACTACTACTACTACTACTATTTCTACTACTACTACCCCACTACTACTACTTTCTACTATTTTCTCATACATACTAAAATACTACTACTACACTAAACAATACTACTATACAATACTAAAAATATAAACTACTACCACTACTACTACTACTACTACTAAAAATACTACTACTTTTGCTACTATTTTCTACTACAAAAAACTACTACTAAAAATACAAATACTACTACTACAAAAAAATACTACTACTATTTTTTAATTTACAACTTGACCAACAACAAAAACACTACTACTACTACTACCTACTACACTATAAAAAAACTATTTACTACTACTACTACTACTAATACTACACTATTTATACTACTACTCACTACACTAACTACTACTAACTACAAATTTTATTTTCTACTACTAAAAATACTACTATTTTCTACAACTACTACTACTACTACTATTTTTCTCTACTACAAAAAAATACAAATACTACAACTAAAAATTTTACTACTACTATAACTACTACTACTACAAAATACTACTACTATTTACTCCCCACTACAAAAAACTACTACTATTTTCTAACTACTACTTTTCTACTACTAAAAATACTACTACCACTACAACTACTACTACTTTTCTACTACTACTACTACTACTACTACACTCCCCTTTCTACTCTACTACTTCTACACCACTACAAATACTCCCCACATTTTCTACTACAATTTACAAATACGACTACTACTCACTAACTACCACCACAAAAAACTACTACCACTTCCTATTTCCCCATTCTATTTGCAAAAAAAAAAAATTTCCTGCAAAACAAACACAAATAAAAAATTTAATTTTTTTGGTTTCCAAAATTTTTTTATTCTTCTTTTAAATTTTTTTGGGGCCCAAAATTTTAAAAATTTCACTCCTGCCAAACACCTTTTCTAAAATCAAACTTTTCAAAAAAAATTTTTTTTAAATTCTTTTAAAATTTTTTCCTCCCCTTTTCAATTTTCTCTCCTTACTACCCTTTTAAATAATACCCCCACAGCAACTAAACTACAAATAACTACAACACTACTATTACTTCCACAACTAATACGACGACGTACTACTACTATACACTACTACTACTCCTACTACTACTACATGACCACTACTACTACATAACTACTACTTACTACAACTAGCTGCTGCTGCTGCTACTAATACGACAGACGACGACGACTACTACTACTAATTTACTACTACTACTACCACTACTACTACTACTACACTACACTTACAACTACTACTACTACTACTTACTAACGATCTACAACTACTACTAAAACTATTACTGACTGCATTTACTACTACTTACTACTACTACTAGTGTTTTAGTAATTGCGTATACATATTCGTATGTAGTATTAGTTGCAGCAGCAGTAGTCGTAGTAGTAGAAGTAGGTAGTAGTAGTATATTAGTAAGTATAGTAGTAGTAGTATAGTAGTAGTATATAGTAGTAGTATAGTATTGGGTGAGTAGTAGACGTAGTAGTAGTAGTAGTAGTAGTAGGAGATAGTAGTAATAGTAGTGAGTAGTATAGTAGTAGATAGTAGTAGTAGTAGTAGTAAATGTAGGTATAAATAGTTTTTAGTAGTAGTAGTATAGTAGTAGTAGTAGTAAGTAGATAAGTAGTATTATAGTAGTAGTATAGTGGGTAGTAGTAGTAGAAGTAGTAGTGGTAGATAGTCGTCGTCGTCGTCCGTCGTAATATAGTAGTAGTAGTAGTAGTAGGAGTAGTAGTAGTAGAAGAATTAGTAGAAGTAGTAGTAGCAGTAGTAGTAGTGGTAGAAGTTAGAAGTAGTAGTATAGTGAGTAGTCGGTATGTAGTAGTAGTCAGTATGTATAGTAAGGAGTATTAGTAGTAGTAGTAAGTTGTGGAAGTAGTAGAAATAGTAGTATAATTCGTAGATAGTTAGTTAGTAGTAGTAGATAGTAGTATTAAGTATTATTAAATGTAGAAGTTCGATATAAGTAGTAGAAGTAGTAGTAGTATTAGTAGTTGCCGTAATTAAATAATCGTGTAGAATTAGTTGCAGCAGCAGCAGCAGCCAGCAGCAGAAGATAGTTAGTAAGTAGTATTAGATATTAGTATGAAGTGGTCGTAGTAAGATATAATTAGTAGTCGTTGAGATAATAAGTAGTAGTATGTCTTAGTAGTATGTTGGAAGAAATATAGTAGTGTTTTAGTATTTGCGTATTAGTAGTTGTAGGGTAGGAATATAAGATGCAGCAGCAGATAGTAATCTAGGAGTATTAATAGATCCCATCAGCGGTAGTGACCATATTCATGAAGAACATAGAGACCCACAATAAATGGATTATTATTGAGAAAAGGTAGTTGATTGTTATAAACAATGGTCTAGATAAACCGAGCAGAGTAGGACAATTTTGTAAAATACGATTGTGCGCCAAATAATGTCACATTTTGAGAAGACTGTGCGTAACTTATATGTTTGCACTACTAGAGGAGGTGCACAGGAATATAAGTGCTAAAGATTTCGAGTGAATAACAAGATAGAATCAAAAAGAACCAGATAACGCCGCCATATTACAAAATAAAATCTTTTTCATATTGTCCTGATTGATCATGACGTGAGGATCATAATCATACATTTCTGACGTGCAGATAGTAAAGGATAGTGAAGTGTAGTAGTAAGTTGTGGTGGTAAAGTATAGTAGTAGTAGTAGGAGTAGGAGAAAGCCTAGTAGTAGTAGTATAGTAAGTATTAGTAGTAGTAGAAAAGGTAGGAAGTGGTAGTAGATAGTAGTAGTATAGTAGTATAGTATAGTAGTAGTCATTAGTAGTTGTAGTATAGTAGAGTAGTAGTAGTAGTAGTATCGTTAAGTATTGGAAGTAGAAGTTAGAAGAAGTAGTAGTGTATAGTAAAGCAGTATTAGTAGTAAGTAGTTAGTATTAGGTAGTACAGAGTAGTAGTAGTAGTAGTAGAGTATAGTAGTAGATATGTAGTAGTAGTAGTAGCAGGAATAGTAAAACTAATAGTAGTAGAATAGTAGTAAGTAGTAGTGAGAAGTAAGTAGTAGTAGTAGAACGTAGTAAGTAGTAAAGTAGTAGTAATTATTAGTATTAGTTAGTAGGTAGTAGTAGTAGTAGTAGTAGTAGAAGCTAGTAAGTAATAGTAGGAGAGTAATAATATATGGTAAAAGTCAAAAATGAGTATTCTAGACTATTCTAACCTGAGTACTGTAAAAATAAATAAAACAAACAAGGAATAACAAATTCAAAATAAACCCAAACAAATAACGGAACGTTTTCGGTTACAAATCCCTCTTCAGAAAACGGGCGAAAAAAACAAAGAAATACCATATAACAAGGAATACATAAGACATATGTTGACCAATCAGGATCTAGTAAAGAGAATTAATTGAATCTTCACAAATGCGCAACTTTAATAATAAAGGCACAGAAAAACACACAACGTTATCAAGTGGTGCGTATTGTTTGTATCCAGCAGTTTAATGTTTCTTGCAATATTTAGAAACTTGAAGTTCCTTTATTAATTATTCATTATTATTAATAATAATATTAATATTATAATTAATTATTATAATTATTATTATTATTATTTATTAACATTAATATTATTATTATTATTATTCATATGTATTATTATTATTATTATTATTATTATTATTATTAATTATTATTATCATTATTGATTTATAAAACATAAGAAAAATAACAAATACAAATTTGTGAGTCGCAAACGGGGACATTTCTAAAACGCTTCGCATCGGAATAGAAAAAAAAAATATCTCGTTATGCGCGAGATTCCATCACCTCTCTAGCCTCTGGCATTTCATGAAGGAAAGCGAAGGGAAAAAACCCCATCTAATACGGTAAGTCAAGGTCTTCTAATATAACTAGAGGGCCTTTGGTCAGTCTCATTTAATCAAGGAACATAAATATTTTAATGAGCAAAACCAGAAACGTCTTCTTTCTGGTTGTGCCCTCTATAAAATAGTGATATGGCCTCTGGTTTCAGCTCCCCCACAAAACATCATTATCGATGATGTCCCACTTTTGATGTATGAAGCTCTGACACAATTGTGTATGAAAAATACAAGACTGAGAAATCATGTTTTTTTTAGACTGTTGATATTCACCACATACCACCGATCATTTCCAGTTAGCCGTTCAACCATTAAAAAATTGAGAAACACTGTCAAAAATCAGGTTTGTTCTTGGACTGTGGATTGACCAAATGTCTCTTGATTTCCTAGAAAGTGACTAGAAAGTTTAACCTTTCCCTAATCTGGTTACTAATTTTTTAAAAGTTTGATTCATTCATAAACACTTTGGCAAAATAGATGATTCCACGACAAAAAATAGACAATTATTTTTTTGCTGCCTCTTAACTGGTGAAGTCCAGTTTCAGCTCCATTATACTCTTAGGCTCCTAAGGTCCATACTTTTTTTGTCAGGGTAAAAAGGAAATATTTTTATAATACAACGAATTATCCAAGACTAGCCAACAGCGCTTTACAGGTCTCAAGCAACAGCAACCAATTTGAAGGAATGAGACAATTGCCTGTAAGGCATAAGGCGATATTCCGATTAAATGGCAGGCCACGCTGCTGTAGAACTGCGATACAGCAAGACTATTCGCATTTACACCTCAGTGAAGTGAGAAAATTGAATAAAGTCAGTATCCTATAGGAGTCCTGATTAATACAGGACGATATACTTGAATTGCTTTCGCCCACCTTAACATCAACAAAGCATAGTTTATTGTATATACAAAATCTGATGTATGATTTAGCCCCGCAAGCAAAAAAAAATAAAGAGCAGATTTTATTAATGATGCAGTCACACTATCTGATTGAACAGCCTCTCTCAACAATTATTTCATGGAAAGGCACGTAATGAATATAATTTATTTCAATCATTGTGATTATCTATTTGATTGAAATCCCAGGATTAGTCCATTCATTTTCTTTTCAGGCGCTAAGAATGATTTGGCGACCATGGTTTCAGCCAACGGCCCACAACCGTACAAGATACAGAACCTTCACTTGTATTTGCATAGGCTCAAAGTGTTTTAGGCATCAACTAATCTTAATTTTGAACATGATCTTTATAAATTTTAAACTGCATGAAAAAGCAGTGGTGGTTTTTCATTTAACAACGTTTATGTTTTCCTAAGAGAGTTTATTTGTGGCGCACAAGAAAATTAGTTCAGGTGACTTGTCCGCTGTGAGAGTGCAGGCAGTCAGAATTCTATCACTGAGTTCAGTAAACAGCTACCTCCTACCAATATACATCTTGACGAGGGGCCATAATATCTGCTTCTAATTCTAAATATTATAAATGCACCAATAAAACGTACAAAGAATCGCTATGTAATACTTAGAAGTATATGACGGCCAACTCAAATATCAAAACTGACCATTGTGACCCATTTTCCTAGCCCCAGCAACATTGATTCCAATCTAATAATATAACAGTTTAATCTGGTGAATGAATTATCCCAATAGCAGCACTCCATCTCCTGTAGCCAGCTTTTATTTTGATATGAAGTTAAATGTAAAAAGGAATAAATTGAAATTTGTGGCAATTCCGGCTATATTAGTTAATCATTTACAACTTTAAAATAATGTATACCAGGTTATCTCTGTCTATTTAACTTGGAGAACATGCTGTTAATTATGATAAAAAGGAGAAATTCAGAGGGGTTGACAACATGTACAAAAGAAAGTTGGATTAACGACGGTCGTTGGACTAGACCTGTAGCCTATGTTGAAGCGAACCCTTGGTCCTATAAAGCTATAAGAAATATTGAACTAGAGCTAACAAGAGATTTGGAGATGCATATGAATCATTTATTGTGATTACCAGTTCACCTCTGATTTTGACGGGATCAACGCATATTAACGTCGTTTGTATACTTTGGCAACGGGAGTGTTTAGATAGAGAATTGGTTATCAAGATAGACAATGATTTTGAGAACATGTTGCCGTTTGGCGTATAGAAAATGAAGGATTCAAACTATGACTGTTTGACTTCATTGCAGTGTGCCGTATGACTGGGTGAGTTGCGTCGACTAAATCTACTCAGAGTCAACATTCAATGGTGACAATACAGCAAAAATGCAAGACTAACAATTGTCGTAACAAAGACCTCTTTGTTAACATGCTGCAATGTAATGATGTTATGAAGCCTATATCCTAAATAATGCAAATTATCTAACAATGTTTTAATGAGTTTGGGATAATAGCTTCGAAAATGTTAGCATGGGTATTTAGAGATTGATTCTGTGGTTAGATTTCCGACATGCCTGTAACTTTTTCACTCATTTCAGCCACAACAGAAAAGTGGTGGTCAAACGTTGGGACCCTTTTCCCCTCCCCCACATCCCGTTTATGCATACTTAAAAAATCAACACTAATATGAGGACTATAACCATATCAAAACTGTATGGGTATTATATATACCACAGCAGAAATCAACATTAATATTGGGGCCCAATATCCATATCAAGGCTAGATAGTGGTGTATTAAATATATATATATATATAATATATAAAATATATATATATATATATACTCAAGAAATCAACATTGATATGGCCATTGCTTATTATGGGGCCTATATCCCTATGTACAATATACTCCCCTCAAAACATGCTCAGATAATGCCACCAGATAAATGTCCCAGAACCAGAAAGCCCCCCGTAACAGATGTTATATATATTATATAAGATATAAAGAATAATAGATATATATAGTAAATAAAGTTTGTATATATATACACCTTACTCACACACAGCACACACACACCACACATATATAAATAGATATATATGATATATATATAATATATAATACATTGTATAGGATATACATACAGACTAATCGTAATTCACGCCATTTTAGCACGCGAAGACAAATGTAGAGAGGATATTAAATGAAGATGCTAACCCCAACCCAACCTCACCAATCCTTAAACGCCCCCACCCCACCCTTTAAAGAAAAAAAAAGAATAAAAATTTAAAAATCGAACAACAGAAAGGAAAACATAAACAAACCTAGAGGACATTTTAAAATCAGATTAATTTTAAGCAGGACAACACTAACTTAAACATTAACAACCTTGTCCAGGATTGAATGAGTGTTTTCAAGGGTGTCCAAGGTCCATTATTGCACCTAAAAAATAAGAAAAAAAAGATAAAAAGGAAGTTATAAATACTTAGCAGTAGTCAAGATGATTAATATATAAAAAATAACTAAAAATAATGAATAAACTGGTTTTTGACCAGTTAACTACCGTACTCCGGAAAAAATACGTATTTAAAAAGGATTTGTCCTTTTAAAAATCGAAACCCATTAAATGACACCCCCGTCTCAACAAAAAACGGGACTTCAAAAGACAACTCCCGCAGGCGGGCCCAAAAATTTAACCCGGACTTAAAAGATTCCTTTTACACATTGAAACTCATCCCTTTAAAAATTGTATAATATTTTAGAATTTAAATTAATACACGTAATCAACAAAGACAACAAAAAAGAACAAACCCAACGGTCATGTTTGGATTCCAACATCTGAATTGGAAAAATGGGGGGTTTCCCAATTAGAAAAAAAATGGGTGTTCTTATGGAACAATTTGCGTCGAATTAATTTGTGGGGATCTAGTGGCAAACGTTTTTAATATTTATTTTAACACACTTCTGGAAAAACCAGCAAGATTTTGAAAGAAATAAAGGTTTTTTTAAGGCGGTAAACTGAGCACTTTTCAGTTTCCTTTCCCGGGCCGTCCCTTTCCCCCTATTAAAACAAAACCTTTCAGTCGGGGCTCTTATTTTTTCATATAAAGTGAGTGCAACTCACTCGTATTAGTTCACTAACCGGAAAAAAGGAACCGAACGCAAAACTGCAATGTTTGGAATTAAAAAATTTTTTTCAGTTTCCTGCAAACATAGTGTTAAAAAAATAACAATGGGGAAATTGAATGTAAGCTCCAATTTGATACAAAAAATATAACATGGACGTTTCGGGGTTCCCTTAACAATAAAAAAATCATCGATTAGAAAAATAAATGATGAAATCCAGTTATTTCGGATAAATAATGGCTATTTTGAACAGGGACCCTTTTCTGCCTTAACTATTATACGGGGCTATTATGGAAATTAACTAAATTGAGATGAAAATTTTGAGCCATTAAAAAATGCTCGGTTTGAAAAAGGGGGGCCAAATTTTCATAAATCCAAAAGGGCAAAGGTTAAATTAAGTCTCGAATTTCGTCTACGGTAAGACTACCGCATAGGAAAATCCCGCACTTTTCGATCGGAAAAGCCTTTTAATTAGCCCAAAGGAAATTGACCCCGTCTTCAGTACCATCACCTATAGTTAAATTTCCATGACAAACCCCCTTCAATTAATGAAATTTTCTATTATTCTAATAATAAAAAAGTGTAAAAGGTAAGAGCTCAGGGCATAAATTAACCATAAGATTCAAAAGGAAAATAGAATTTCCCTTTATGAAAAAAAAAGATTTACAATTTACTCGTAAGACTATATAATTCAAAAAAAAAAATCGTGTTGTAAATTTTTTGATTTGCCAGTAATCCTGTGCTTGATGAAAAAGAATAACATTTGGGGGTTTCTGAACAAGTAATTTTAAACCCCATTTTTATGATTAAAGAAAAAGAATAGAGAAATTAACAAAACAGAACTAAACTATATTTATTTTCTGGTTTTTCCCGATTATGTTTGATCGCCCCAATTATTTTTTTAAGGGGAAAACCTTTTAATTTGGGGGTTTAAATTTTTATTGCCATTTTTGGGGAAATTTTTGGTTGCTAAATTTTTCTGAAAGGTGGGTTCAATTTTCATGAAAAAGGGGATGAGACAAACTCGTACCCCGTCTTTCCAGCGAAATAGGGTCAATTTAAATATACCCAATAGAACAGGATTTTAAAAAAACTGAGATTTCATTTATATCGATTGCGATAAATAGAAATACAGCACCATGTCAATTTTTCATATAACATAGCATGGGGTGTTTTGTGTGGTGTGTGTTTTGGTGTGTGTGTGTGTGTGTGTGGTTGGTTCCAATGTAAATTATGTAAATTACATTTTCTTTTAAGTGATTTGAGTCCCGACGACTCAAACCCATTTTTTCAAAGAATGATTCTGGTGCTAAATATTCATGATAAAACCCCTTTAGAGTTTTTATAAAAAAAAATATACATGCTCGGTTTGAAAAAGGCGGCCAAATTGGGCCCTAAATCCTAAGGACAAAGGTTAAATTAAGTCTCGAATGTCGTCTAAGGTAAGACTAAACCCCATAGGAAGGGTCCCGCGACTGCGATGGGATGCCTTATAATTAGCCCAAAGGATTTGACCACGCTTTTAGTACCCTCACCTATAGTTTTTTGCCATGACACCACCTTTTAATTAATGAAATTTTTTTATTATTCTAAAATAAAAAGTGTAAAAGAGTAAAAAGCTTTAGGACATAAAATTTAAACCCTATGATTTTAACGGAAAATAGAATTGCCCTTTTGAAAAAAAAAGATTTACAATTTACTCGTAAAAATCTTATAATTTTAAGAAAAATCGTGTTGGGAAATTTTTAGATTTGCCAGTAATCCGTCTTGATGAAAAAAAATAACAATTTTGGGGTACTTTAACAATGTATTCCCAAACCTATTTTTATGATTAAAGAAAAAGAATTGAGAAATTAACAAAACAGA
>NW_027623535.1:0-12500 GCF_034508935.2 Berghia stephanieae
ATAATAATGATGATGATGATGATGATGATTATGTGAGATGATGCTAATGATGATGATAAATGATTGATACGATGATGATGATGATGACGATGATGATGATGATGATGATGATGAATGATAATGATGATGATGATGATGATGATGATGATGATGATGATGATGATGAGATGATGATGATGATGATGATGATGATGATGACTATTGTTAACACGAAAGATATAAACTTACCAGAGAAGACAGAACTTATAGAACAAGTGTAGAACAACCAAAAATATAGGACACTTCATTTTCAATCATAATCCTCTTGTATATTTCTTCAACCTGGTATAAGGTGCTGAAAAACAATAATAATAAATTCGAATGGAACTGAGTACGTTTTCAGATATCTTACAAATTTGGACTCAACGGTTTCAAACGGATTTAAATCGGGATAATTCAAACGCTGAATTTATTTTCAAATATTATATTATAGTTGGTTTTACTTGTTTTCATGATGTTGTTGAATTTCATTTCTTAACAAGTAAAAATTCAAATTTGTTTTTCTTTTCTTTCTGATTATCTTAATATTAATTATTTGTCTACAATAGTATATTCCTCACGATGGATACGGATGTATTGATCTTTGAAATTGATCCATAATTAGTCCAAAATGGAAGGGCAAAATAGAAACGTGAAATTGCTTGTTACATGTGATATTGTTTTCATTATATTTGTTTATAAAAGACCTGTTTATCTGTGCACACGTCTCCTTATGTTACCGTAATTCATGTATATCGTTCATTAAAATACACCCCTTTTCATATGAACATTGTAACTGCTGCTCGGCTGGCATAACCAAATGATGTCTAGAGCATTCTTCGACAAAATATATTTTTTCCTGCGGTATAGATCTGTTTTTAGTACATTTCTGGACGACAAGTTAAAGCACGGTAAATGCCAAAATGTGCAAATTGCTCACGACAAGAGAAATTGCATTCTTAATCATTTGGAAACAAATAAGAATATACTTCATATCATCAGCTTTCTGTGTAAAATAATGAACAATAAAACAACATCTGGCAATCTAGTACCAAAGGTTTTGCATGAATAGTTTCTCAAAAAAATGAAAATAAAATTAGAATTAAAATTTGATACTTTTCTCCACTTCTGTTTCAACACTCTGGAAAGCCATTACTGCTAGAGTTTTGTTGCCAATTGCAGATTTTGGCTTTATTTTCATGATTTAACCCATAGATAACGAGTACAACATTTTGTTTTTCCAAGTAATTAGAGTTGGGTCAGTAAAATCACGAGTTTTGAGTACAATTAACATAACGTTATCTTAAAGGAGCTTGAAATTAATCTCCCTGACCTCCACAGAAACATAGCCGACATAACAACATATAATTTTAACGTGTGTTTCCATGACAAGCTTGATAAATACGCACCTTTAAAAAATCAGAGAAATTCATAATGATAGTCGTTTCGCTCCCTGGTATACAAAGAATGTCAGCCAAGCCAAAAGGTTCGTGAGAAAATCGGAACGTTTTGGAAGCAGCCCATTCGACAGGATCAGTGGAACAGTTTCAGATCAGCAACTTTCAAACGGAAAAAGACAAAAATCGCAGTTAAGCAGAACCATTCTAATGATAGGCTAAAAATATATTCATCTTTTTAAACAGCTGTTCTCAACAGGTGATGAAATACAAGGAAAATCAACAACATCACCTTCTCTTTTTGCACAATGATATCAAGTAACCTACAATGTTCGTTTTTTTTTACGAAGAAAATCAACACTATTTAGACATTCCTTACCTTTATAGAGATAAACAGTTTTTCTATGGTGACACGTTAACGTTTTCAGCCAATGTCTGAAAAAAAAAACAATTATAAATAATCTAATCATGAGGGCCCAAAAGGGGCCTTCTGAACAAGATGTCCTTCCATAATCACTTTTGAACTCTTCCGTTAGACGATCTCACACCATCGATGGATAAATAATGAATAAGTTAGTGCCGACTGGTATCATACTCTATTGTTTTATGACTTCTCTGATAACCCCATTTTTAAAGAAACCCACTTTGGACCAGAGCCATTTAAAACAACCTACCAAACTGTTTCAAATTTTCCCTTTCGTTCAAGAAGTTTGGACAAGAAGTTCTTCACCAATTAACATTATATTTAAATTGCATATTCTATATTTGCCATCAAATCAGATTGTAGAGAAAACTATTGTACGAGAAGGCGCTGTTACACGTACTGCATGATTTAATTCTAAATTCTGACAAAAAGCAGGATGAACCTTTTATGTCTGATTGATTTGTTGGCAGCGTTTTGATACGATTGGCTACACCATTCTGTGAATCAAATTGAGCGTCTTTTTGATATCAATGGATTGGCGTTGAAATAGATCAAATCTTATTTATTGGGTTGTCGAAAGATTGTTGTTGTAATGGGTATAAGGTGGTATGAAAGTCCTTTAAAATATGGTGTGTCGAAAGGATCAGTGTTGGGTCCCGTTTTTGATGAATTATTTCTGCTTTCTATCTACATAACCAATTTCATGCAGGCGATAGTCATATATTTTAAGTCAGCAATATACGACAATAAACATCTTTTTATTAAACCTTTCCATACTTTATTTATTAAATTGGAAACTTGGATGAAATATAACAGACTAACACTTAGTGGAACTGAGGAGGTCTTTTACGCTATATCAACAATTGTTAAAATGTAATTTGTGAATCAATAGGTTTTAGTAAATAGTTTAATCGAGGTTTCTCGAATTTTTTTTGCAATTATTGATTCAAATTTGTCTTTTAAAAGCCGAGTTAACCATGTCCTTGGGTTGATAGGCATGAATGTCGGGAGGTTACGTAGTGTTCGACATCTCATAGCAAGAGACGTCTAGGCCCTGTAGCTAATTCTCCTATTTTGTCAAAGCTAGATTGTTATTTTATCACATATCTACTAGGAATAAAGAGAAGATAAAAACCTCTATGTAGCCCAGAACGATGTTTCCAGATTCGTTTATAGAAAGAGGAGTATTAGTAGCATATGTTTTCATCTCCGCGCAGGCAGTCACCATCTAGTCTTTTAATTCATCACGCAGCTGAGGACAATCATGAAACATCCCACCAAACTAACCACAGGACAGTGCTGGATTATATGGAAGTTCTACTACTTCTACTATGTATTCTATTACTACGTCTTCTTCAAATATGATAATTATGTTATATCTTTAATCTCCTATTATATTCGAGTAGTTTCAGCTCCTTCACACACTCACCTTTAATCTCTCCCCGATTACACCCTTGGGACACCCAACCCACAACCTACACACTTTAACGTTTCATTCATAGTCAACTATCATTGAGTAGAGACGATACGTGCTATTTCGCATTTTATTTTATTTGTTTTTCTATGTTAATGTGTGCATTGTTGTGCTGACGAAGGTTTTATACCCGAAACGTCCATTTTCTGCATTGTAGCCATACGAAGGTTCTCCATTTTCACTCTCTCGCTGATAGTAGTAATAATAATAGTAGTATTAGTATAGTAGTATAGTAGTAGTAGTAGTAGTAGTAGTAGTAGTATAGTATAGTAGTAGTAGTAGTAGTAGTAGTAGTAGTAGTAGTAGTAGTAGTAGTAGTAGTAGTAGTAGTAGTAGTAGTAGTAGTAGTAGTAGTAGTAGTATTAGTAACAGTAGCAATAGTGGTCGTAGTAGTTTTAGTAGTAGCGGTAGTAGAAGTAGATGTAGTAGTTGAGTACTTGAAAAATTCTCTTTACTCATATTCTCTCGCCATACTCAGGTGTAAAATTATTACCTGTCCATTAACAGCTTGCTCACTGTCGAAAAAATGTAAAATTGTATGATTTAGGCGTAATATCTAATTCTTCATGTTACGTTTTGTCGTCGGTCAGGGACCTTATTTAGAGCAATTTGAGCATGTTTTGTTGATATTGCACTAAGTGAAAAAGTAAGCCTTACTTATTATTGCAGTTTTTTCACTTCTAGAGAATACAAATAAGGAGAAAGTAAAACGAATATACTGTTCTTACCACATTATTACCTACACGTCTTTTAACTGTATCCTAAATAGAAAACAAAGTAAAAAGTCCCATATAACATGATTTGAGTATTTTGTTGCAAATATATATTCCTATATTTGTATTTCAAATCCTACAACACACGGAGAAATCTTTCCCATTATGATTTACTTAAAGTGAAACAAAGAGCACGCTGGATTCGTAATAAATTATAAGAAAAAGGTACACCATATCAATAGTTGTATTACAACACAGAAGTAAATTGTCAGTAACAGACGGGGAGGTCTTGTCCTGCAATCTATATACATTTTTAAAAAAGTAAATACGATTATATTTATTCTTAAATGAGAAGACAGTTTACTATTTATCTTGTCAACTGCCAGATAACCCGTGTCAAATGTTTTTACCTACCTGTGCTTGAATATAAAAGGCGTCCTAACTAGAAAAATGCTGTTATCTCTAAAAACATTGAATCACTTTAGGATTGTCTAATCTGTGTTGAAATGATTCATTCACTACCACATTATTATGAGATGGAACAAAATATTATTAAATACTACCAATGCCGTCTACTGCTCTCCTTTGTATTAACAAGCTGTTACACTAACCGTGATTATTCACTTACCCAAAACACCAGAATACACTAAGTTACTTATTATTGAATAATATTACTTAACACCTTACCATTTTCTCAAAATTATTATTATTATTATTATTATTATTATTATTATTATTATTATTATTATTATTATTATTATTATTATTATTATTATTATATTGTTATTATTATTATTATTATTATTATTATTATTATTATTATTATTATTATTATTATTATATTATTATTATTATTATTGCCACCAATGTGTTGATTGTCAAAGGAAAGATTCTATGGCATGTAATGTAAAATTTGCTCCCTTTCCTTCTGATAGAATTGGCCGTTCACCCCAATTTTCCATTGTGGGTGTGGACCATGCTGGCCCTCTGTATTGCTCAGACACGGGTGAAAAGAAGCACTACACTCTACTGATCACATACGCAGTTATCAGACCTTTACATTTAGAACTGGTGCCTTTTCTATCATTAAACGACTTCATATTGGCGTTTAGACGGTTCTGCGCTCGAAGAGGAGTGCCATCTGTAGTTTACTCAGATAACGCCAAAACGTTCAACCTTGCAAAGCGGCCTTCTGCCACACCATTTCGGGCATGTTGCGCCAGTCTGGAAATTCATTATTCCTTAGGTACCCTGGCATGGATGTTGGTGGGAACGATTCCTTAGGTCAACTAAGTCTGCTTTTAGAAAATTAATTGGCAGGGAAATGGTTAGCAAATCTGAACTTGAGACCACATTGTATGAAGTTGAAGCTTGTATTAATGCTAGACATGTTACTTATGTTGATGAAGATATAGAACATCTGACTCCTTCTCACTTATTGCTTCGGCGAAACTCATCCTTTGATACTTCTCATATCAAAACTCGAACCCCTCAGAATGCTAATGAGTTTAATGTTGCCCACAAGAACCATATTCCGGCTCTTGATGAATTCTGGATAATCTGGAGTAAAGATTATATCAGAAATCTTCCCACTGCGGGGCATGTTAGAGATAGAAATAAACTTTAAGTTGGTTTCTCTGCTCCTTATTAGAGAATAAAATACACAAAAAAATGAAATGGCCATTGGGCAGAGTATGTAGGTTGATCCAAGACAAAGATGGACTGATACGAGCGGTTGGAGTGAAAAATGAGAAAGGGGAATTAATCAGAGCCGCCCAGAAACTTCATAAGCTTGAAGAATCGAATGATAAAAATGGAATAGAAATTGAGCTAACGAATGAAGTACTGAAAATATTGAGGACTTGGTATTAGTGTCCTTTATTAATCTTTAAGATATTTGACATCGTAAATGTAGATTAGATTACATGCAACGTTGTGCTTTCGGCTTTGGAATTAATTTGCGTGTTGTAAAGCCGCTAAATTCCATACCGTCTATACCATTACCTCGTTCACTGCCACTAACTCATTGAATTCTCCGTGAATTAAATCTACAATTCTGTTATACAGCTCGTCTACTCAAGACGGTACAACTTATAACAAAATTTTCTGAAGTTAAAGGACATGAATCGACATTGTTCAAATAAATGAAAAATGTTGGCTAAATTCAAGCCAATATTGATGGCCCTCACTGAATTATCAAGATTATAATATTTTTAAAAAACTGCTTCTTAAGAGATACGTTGATGTTATTGGGCTGCTTATATTACTATGACTAATATAATATTTTTGACAATTTTAATACTAGTAATTTAAAACAAATAGTTATTGAGTGTTAAACCACTATCATAGATAGAAAACATGTAATAAAGGCAATCCCCCCCCCCCACACACACACACATAGACAAAAAAAATAATTGTTTTCAAAGAAGAAGAAGAAAAAAAAAATTACCCCCCACCACCAAAAAAGAAAGAAAAGGAAAAAAGAAAAGAATACCTGACGAATCTTCCTCTGTGCCCAACCAACCCAAACTTTCGAGCAGGCATTTGAATAGGATACTTGCCAAAAGGGGAACACGATAATAGTTCCTAATAAGGAAACGATCACCATTCTGGAAAAAAAATCCCAGAAGAAAACCAAAAAAACCAAAAACAACCCCCCCCCCCCCCCAACAGAAAACAAAAAACACACCCCCCCCCCCCACACACACACAAAACTAACACATATACGCACACACACACCTACACACATACACTCAACTGATTATTTGACTCACTAACAAAAAATTTAAGACGATACGGATATATCATGTAATTACGTAGAATCGAATCTATCTCAGTACAAACAGAAACGGAATAGTGCCCAGCTGTAGTGTGAAGTACGAATAGTGCAAGCAACACTATTTGTCCTTACGGACGGCAATGGCGGTTGATGCTATTCGACCTTAAGGACGAATAGGGCTACCCAAAATGGAATAGAAATTGAGATTACAGTATCAGAGAATACTGATCGAACCCATGTTGTTTCGCAGTCCAAATCGGGTAGAGCTTTCAGACCCCCCAATATCTTTGATTTATAATCATTTAATGTTATAAAATGTGTTGTTGTTTTTTTTTTTTTTGTTTTTTTTTTTCTTCTTTTTTTTTGTTTTTTTTTTTTTTTGATATTGTTATGCTGGCCTCAGCAGTGGCGTTGGCCAGGGGTGGGGAGCGTCAAAAATAATCAAGATAACACGATCAGGGGTACAACTGTGTAAAAGTTATTGCTATATAATTTGATGTGGATTTTTGATTGTTTCCCTCGAACTTGTTATTTTGACCCAGAAATAGAGTGAAGCCGGCAGATGATGATGATATTATGTTGTTGATTGTTGACAAGTTTGGATGGATTGCCGATTGGAATTGTATTTGTCTTGTTCTTTTACTTTTATTTTGGTCGAAACAATAAACTCATTTCAATAGCATACAACAGCACAGCTCGTTATTGACTATATTGTTGTACAGTTATTATTATATTATTATTATTATTATTATTATTATTATTTTTATTATTATTAATATTATTATAATTATTATTATTATTATTATTATTATTATTATTATGATTATTATTATTATTATTATTATTATTATTATTATTATTATTATTATTATTATTATTATTATTATCATCATTATTATTAATATTATTATTATTATTATTATTATTATTATTATTATCATTATTATTATTATTATTATTATTATTATTATTATTATTATTATCATCATTATTATTATTATTATTATTATTATTATTATTATTATTATTATTATTATTATTATTATTATTATTATATTATTATTACTATTATTATTATTATCATTATTATTATTATTATTATTATTATTATTATTATTATTATTATTATTATTATTATTATTATTATTATCATTATCATCATCATCATCATCACCGTAAACCTGAACGTTTTAAGTCTGGTAAATACAGTTTAGTGAGAATTACTCATAAATACGGATGACAAAAACAATAACAAAGATGTGAGTGAGTCAAATACATTGTTTTTATAGACTGTTACTGGACGTGCGTATTGACCTCATTTGTAGATTAGTTCACCTCCTAGTGATATTTTGTTGTCAGTTCTCAAATGGAAACAAATGTGTCATTCGTTGTGGTATTGAATACAACTCACGATTTGTTTTCTTTTAGAGTCAAAGACTTGTTCTTTTGTCTTCGTTTTCTGGTCAGTGCCAGGCTAAAAGCTAACATTGGCTCCGGTTCTATTCAGTGGTTCAACGAATAGAATACCTTGTACTTTTAATGTTGTTACTACCACATAAGAAATATTGAAGAATCAAACATTATATTGATGAGAGTATCACACAGATGCCTGTTAATTCATCAATAACTAGCAAATTAGATTATCGTACTGCCCTTCTCACTGCATTTGAAAAGATTTTAAATCACCAGCAATAACAAAAAAAAATCAAATTAAAGCGGCTAGACACTAGTTTCCTATGAAATGTAGGATTGCATGTAAGTTATTGCGTTAATGTCATTAGATGGTTGGATGGATTTGCACCTGAATATTAGCATGAACTAATTAAAAAACCCACTTGAAGTTTATGATAATCTGACTCCCAATTTCAAAATGTTACCACCTCAAAATCCAATTTTTGGATTTTAAAAAACCCCAAACATTTCCACCCATTGCTTCATGACTATGGAAAGGACTCAGTCCTCGGACAAAGTCTTGTGAAAATGTTTCATCTCTCAGGAAATGTCTTAAGACTGAGTTGTTCCGTAAGGCTAATTTTACTTTTATGAAATAGATATTACTAAATGGCCTGATATTTTTCCTGTATTATGTAGAGTACCTCAGCACACGATTAACGTGGGCGTTTAAGCGCTAGTTACATCTATTATTTATGGAGGTTTTTTTGTTGTCATTTACAATGTCTTAACTGTATACAAGAGTTTTTATATCGCGCCATATCCACTAAATGTGCTCAAAGCGCTTTACAATAGGTCCCTGGTCAACAGCAACATTTGACATTTAGGATGGACATGACGTCTGTTAGGCGATGTTACCATTTTTTTTCGTATAGAGACAGCGCTGTTAATGACCAGGTACTCATTTAACGCTTGAGTACGGTGAGAGAATTTAACTAAAGAACTTTCTCCAAGAACTCACTATGCGCCGAGCGAGGCTCGAACCCAGGACCTTCCGATCCGAAAGCGAGTGTCATACCACAAGACCACATAACTGTAATTGTAGGTGGAATCGATTCCCCATCGCCGCCAAGTTATTAATCTCTTTTGTATTCTGTCACTTTGAAAAACAAACAGATGTCGTTCGGGATTAGATTCCGAGTCTTGAAGTGCTACGTGTGGCCAATCTTGTTATACGGATGCGAAAGCTGGTCTACAAATGCAGAAACACAAAAGAACATTGAAGCTTTTGAAATGTGGTGCTTGAGAAGGATGCAGAGAATATCGTATACTGCACACAAAACGAACGAAGAAGTGCTAAAACAAACATACCAACAAAGGAAACTAATGCCCTTAATAGCGGATCGACAACTATCCTTTTTCGGACACATAGTAAGGAAAGATAAGAATGAATACCTGGCAAGTTGTGGAAAAATACCTGGTAAACGCGCCCGGGGAGACAAAGAAAAACACTCATAGACCAACTGAAGGGCTTCACCAACCTAACAATCCAAGAGCTGTTTGAAAAAGCAAGAGACAGGGAGGAATGGAGAGAGATAATTCATGCAGTATCCGAAGCCTGGACCAGGCATGGAACCTAGAAGAAGAAGAAGATTCTGTCACTTGTCTACTCATTTCATTTCGTGGAATTGTCAGATATTTAATATGGATTAGGTATGTTCCTGATGTGGCTTGTTGATGCTATCCGATTGCCAGTCGTAAAACAAAACAACATACCAACACACAAAATATGTGTGTAACCTTCAAGAGTTATAGTATGATTGATAGACTTGAGTGGGAGCTAATCATAAATATGGCTGGCTAGAACCCAATAAAATAGAGATGAGTGACGTCAATTTCGTTCCATCTATAAATCAAGATTTAAACTTTAAGGTTGCACATATTTTTGTGTGTTGGTGCATTTTGTCCGGCTGATAACGTTAAAATAATTATCACCAGATAGTCCACCAATATTACACAAAAATTGAACATAATTTCCATTTCCTGCTTCAATAAGAAATCAACAATACAAAAACATCGTTTTTCATTTCTCAATGAGACGAACGCACTGATGTAACTCGATTGATTCAAGAGTTTAAAACACAGATTTCGAGTTTTGATTGTGAGTCCAGCCTAACTAAGAATTCACGAGCGTTGAGTGACGTAACTATACATACAAGACCTCGTTCTCCACGCCATTGTAGGGCTTCCATTCATCGCTTTCGGTCAACCGTGGTCTTTGAAGTTACACAACATATACCGCCTGTGATGCCTGTACATCTAGGACTTCATATCTATAGATGTCGCTGCTGTACATAAATCAAGGGCTGAGCTGACTCATGTTGACAAGCGAGCTATCAAAAGAGCAATCGTTGATAGGTCAAAAACTCAGGATTTCATATAAGGACATAAGTTCTTGAAAGCGATACCCACCCACCTGTCAGTGGACAGAACTGATATGATGAAATTAGGGCTCCATAAAATGTTATATCATGGTAGGCTCCACCCTCTATTTCTATTCTGGCGTAGATGTAGATGGCGATAGCATTTCCGATATCACAATGACTAGTGGGCAAAGGGTTAAAGCTTCCAAACAATCCCAATCGTTGTCTATCTCTAATGGGCCCCGTTAGAGCCCCGACGCGCAATCTGTCTACTGTTCTTTTGGTGAAAACGGACGAGGCATTTTCATTGCGGTTAACCATGGATGAACAGTATGTGAAACGGACGTATAAGATACTGTCCTTTTGTTGGTTACAGGTAGAGTTATTTGCATGGTATTAACCAAGAAAGAACAGTATCTCAAAATATTACGCACCATATTACGTCAATGAAATCGCCGACTAACAGAAAAACGCAATTCATCATTAGCTATTGTTTAATGTTAGATGCCTTCCACTGTGTAATAGAATTAAAGAGGATATATGAAAAAACTAAATGTGTCGATTGCGGCAAAACTGGTTGGATCTGGGTCAGCTCAGATACTGTCCTTTTGTTGGTTAGGGTATTCCACAGTTGTTTTTGTTTTCAAGAATAATGTTTTTGATTTTGATTTTCATTTGGAGTTGATTGAAATTTGTCAACAGTATTAATTATACTATAAACGAATCAACGTTACACATAGTTTTGTGTGTTGACACGTTATATCGGCTGGCAGGTGTTATGATTAAAAAAAAAAACTAAACGCATTGCATCAATATATCTTATATAACCAACGTTTAAGTTTTCACGTAGTTGTCTGTCTTGGTTCTATTGATCAAGCGGTAGAACAGTGCGTAATTTACTAAAACACATGCTATCAATGGCAAAACCTGTGTAGTTTTCTATGTTTTCCAATCGTTGTAATAATTGTGTACATTGTGACGACTGCCCGAGATTCGTGGTTATCAAGGTCATTATTGACGTCACTCTGATATTACTTATTATTTTTAATCAGCCATTTTATGAGCAATTATCACTAAACTGTATGAATATTACTATAAACAATCAACGTAACACATACTTTTGTGTATTTACACGTTATATCCTGTTGACATCAATAGTTTTATATAACCAAATATGGGCATATAGATAGAACGAAATTGACGTCATCAGATTTTTGTAATTGTTTATTTTAATAAAACCTGTGTAGTTTTCTATGTTTACCAATTATTATAATTGTTTACATTATGACGACTGTCAGAGAGTTCGTGGTTATCTAGGTGTCAATTGACGTCAATCAGCTCTAAGTTATTGTTTTTAGTCAGCCATTTTTATGAGCTTTTATCATTAAATTGTATGTGTTGTGAATACTATTCAATAGTCTGATGTCACGCCGCCTGGCAACGGCGGCCATCTTGGTTCTAAACAAAGAAAATAATTCCTTTTAATTTTCATGCTGGCTAGAACTTTTCATATGCCTTGTGATCAGAATGTGTAATAGTCAAAACATGATCAGATGTATATGTTTTTTTTTTCGTCTGGATACCCTTTATACTCGCCAGAGAAATATTTCATACGGGCCTCCGCCATTGTTCCGATAGTTTAGAGCCAGCGTTACTAAGTTACCATGCGTCATTAGGAAGGAAGTGACGTTACGACTGTTGAGGAGTATTGGATTCAACAGTCTTATGTCACGTCGCCCAGCAACGGCAGCCATTGTGGTTCTAAACAAAGAAAATCTGTACTTTTTATTCTTCATGCTGGTAAAAAACTTTTTATATGTCTTGTTATCAGAATGTATTAAATTCAAAACATGATCAGATTTTAAATGTTTTTTTTTCCT
>NW_027623535.1:17500-25000 GCF_034508935.2 Berghia stephanieae
GATGTTTAATACACATATATACTAACTACCATTATCATGGAGTTACTGCTTCTCCTTGCCTTTGTCGGCAAATAAAGGCTATTATGATGTGTCGCTCAAGGACGATTCGGTGGCGAAAGACAAACTCGATTGGCTCTAAGACCTTGTTGTTGAACTCTTAATTGAAGGTCCTTTTCCGTGTCCTTGGAGCACCCAGTCGTGCCGAATCCCTGCATCCCAGTCCGTGAATAGGGGTAAACCCCTGATGTCAGTCGCTACCTACAACACACTATTGTGAAGTCCAGAAAACTCTGCAACAGGCGCCAACCCTGAAACTAGCTGATACATTTGCCTCATTCAAGCAAGCCGGCGGGATAAAGATAAGCCAAACGAGCTTATACCATTTTCAAATGTATTTTCCACGGACACAAATGATTAGAAACTAACTTAATCAATCAATCATAAATGAATCGATTAATAAAACAATAGATAAATAAATAATAAATTAGATCCACTCAATTAGAGCTATTCTTCCTGATATTAAATAAATACTTATTCTTTCGATCTTTTCCTGTAACAATCTAATTAAACTTCATGTATAGAATTGTTATTATTGCATTGGGCGTTACTATTGTCTTGACTCACTTGTTATTAATACAATAAAGTTATAAGTGACCCTAAGGCAATTCTTGATCTCCCTAGATTAAACCTGAGTCGTTTGTGGTATAGGTTGAGTGGCGCAGCTGGTAACGAGAGCCATGGGGCGCATACTAGTTCGAATCCAGACCATTGAGCTATCGGTTGGACTCGATCCCACAAAAATAACACACAACCCGCCACACACGGTGTGTCTTTTTTACGAAACCCGCCGAAACCCGCCGAAACCCTGCGAAACCCGCCGAAACCCGCCGAAACCCGCCGAAACCCGACGAAACCCGACGAATCCCGACAAAGTTATGGGAAGTAGGTGGCACTGGGGAGTGAACCCAGAACTCAGGAAGTGTACACCATTGGGGAGTGAACCTGGGACTGGGTTTCGGCGGGTTTCGTAAAAAAGAACCAGTGCTTTTTTACGAAACCGCCGAAACCCGCCGAAACCCGGCAAAACCCGACAATATCCAGCAAAGTTATGGGAAGTAGACAACTGTGGGGAGTGAACCCGAGACTCAGGTAAGTGTACACCAGTCGGGAGTGAACCTGAGACTAAGGTTATCGGCCGGTTTCGGCGGGTTTCGTAAAAAGGAATTAGTGCTTTATTACGAAACCCGCCGAAACCCGCCGAAACCCGACAATATCCGGCAAAGTTAGGGGAGTTTGGCAACAGTGGGGGGGGGGGGGGGGGGGGGGGGGGGTCCTTGGAGTCAGGGAATTGCACACCAGTGGGGAGTTAACCTGGGACTGTGTAAAAAGGATATCAGTGGGAAATAAACCTGGGACTAAAGGGAAATGGATACCATTGAAAGTTGAAGCCGGATATGGGAGTTGAGTACCAGAGGAGAATGAACCTGACACTATAGAAGGTGGGCGCCAGTGGGGAGTGAACCTGGGACTCAGGGAATTTCACACCAGTGGGGAGTTAACCTGGAACTGTGTAAAAAGGATTTCAGTGGGAAATAAACCTGGGACTAAAGGGAGATGGATACCATTGAAAGTTGAAGCCGGATATGGGAGTTGAGTACCAGAGGAGAATGAACCTGACACTATAGGAGATGGGCGCCAGTGTGGAGTGAACCTGTGACTCAGGGAAGTGCACACCAATTGGGAGTTAACCTTGGACTGTGGGAGATGGATAACTGTGGGTATCCGAGCAGAACTGTAGGAGTTGGGTACCAGAGGAGAATGAACCTGAAACTATAGAAGGTGGGCGCCAGTGGGGGGTGAACCTGGGATTCAGGGAATTGCACACCAGTGGGGATTTAACCTGGGAATATGTAAAAAGGATATCAGTGGGAAAAAAAAACCTAGGACTAAAGGGAGATGGATACCATTGAAAGTTTAAGCCGGATATGAGAGCTTGGTACCAGAGGAGAATAAACCTGACACTATAGGGGGTGGGCGCCAGTGGGGAGTGAACCTGGGACTATGTAAAAAGCAGATCAGTAGGATATAAATCTGGGACTAAAGGGAGATGGACACCATTGAAAGTTGAAGCTGGATATGAAAGTTTGGTACCAGAGGAGAATGAACCTGACACTATAGAAGGTGGGCGCCAGTGGGGAGTGAACCTGGGACTATGTAAACAGGATATCAGTGGGAAATAAACCTGGGACTAAAGGGAGATGGATACCATTGAAAGTTGAAGCCGGATATGAGAGCTTGGTACCAGAGGAGAATGAACCTGATACTATAGGGGGTTGGCGCCAGTGGGGAGTGAACCTGGGACTACGTAAAAAGGAGATCAGTAGGAAATAAACCTGGGACTAAAGGGAGATGGATACCATTGAAAGTTGAAGCCGGATATGAGAGCTTGGTACCAGAGGAGAATCAAACTGACACTATAGGGGGTGGGCGCCTGTGGGGAGTGAACCCGGGACTATGTAAAAAGGATATCAGTAGGAATAAATCTGGGACTAAAGGGAGGTGGATACCATTGGGAGTTGAAGCCGGATTTGGGAGTTGGGTACCAGAGGAGAGAGAAACCTGACACTATAGAAGGTGGGCGCCAGTGGGGAGTGAACCTGGGACTATGTAAACAGGATATCAGTGGGAAATAAACCTGGGACTAAAGGGAGATGGACACCATTGAAAGTTGAAGCTGTATATGAAAGTTTGGTACCAGAGGAGAATGAACCTGACACTATAGAAGGTGGGCGCCAGTGGGGAGTGAACCTGGGACTATGTAAAAAGGATATCAGTGGGAAATAAACCTGGGACTAAAGTTAGATGGACACCATTGAAAGTTGAAGCTGGATATGGGAGTTGAGTACCAAAGGAGAATGAACCTGACACTATAGGAGGTGGGCGACAGTGTGAAGTGAACCTGGGACTCAGGGAAGTGCACACCAATTTGGAGTTAACCTGGGACTGTGGGAGATGGATAACTGTGGGTATCCGAGCCGAACTTTAGGAGTTGGGTACCAGAGGAGAATGAACCTGACACTATAAAAGGTGGGCGCCAGTGGGGAGTGAACCTGGGAGTCAGGGAATTGCACACCAGTAGGGAGTTAACCAGTGAATATCTAAAAAAGGATATCAGTGGGAAATAAATCCAGCTTCAACTCCCAATGGTATCCATCTCCCTTTAGTCCCAGATTTATTTCCTACTGATATCCTTTATACATATTCCCAGGTTAACTTCCCACTGTTGTGCAATTCCCTGAGTCCCAGGTTCACTCTCCACTGGAGCCCACCTCCTATTGTGTCAGGTTCATTCTCCTCTGGTACCAAGCTCTCATATCCGACTTCAACTTTCAATGGTATCCATCTCCCTTTAGTCCCAGGTTTATTTCCCACTGATATCCTGTTTACATAGTCCCAGGTTCACTCCCCATTGGCGCCCACCCCCTATAGTGTCAGGTTCATTCTCCTCTGGTACCAAGCTCTCATATCCGACTTCAACTTTCAATGGTATCCATCTCCCTTTAGTCCCAGGTTTATTTCCCACTGATATCCTGTTTACATAGTCCCAGGTTCACTCCCCACTGACGCCCACCTCCTATAGTGTCAGGTTTCTCTCTCTTGGTACCCAACTCCCAAATCCGGCTTCAACTCCCAATGGTATCCATCTCCCTTTAGTCCCAGGTTTATTTCCCACTGATATCCTGTTTACATAGTCCCTGGTTCACTCCCCACTGACGCCCACCTCCTATTGTGTCAGGTTTCTCTCTCCTCTGGTACCCAACTCCCAAATCCGGCTTCAACTCCCAATGGTATCCACCTCCCTTTAGTCCCAGGTTTATTTCCCACTGATATCCTGTTTACATAGTCCCAGGTTCACTCTCCACTGGCGCTTACCTCTATTGTGTCAGGTTCATTCTCCTCTGGTACCAAACTTTCATATCCTGTTTCAACTTTCAATGGCATCCATGTCCCTTTAGTCCAAGGTTTATTTCCCACTGATATCCTGTTTACATAGTCCCAGGTTCACTCTCCATTGGCGCCCACCCCTATAGTGTCAAGTTCATTCTCCTCTGGTACCCAAACTCTATATCCGACTTCAACTTTCAATGGTATCCACCTCCCTTTATGTCCCAGGTTTATTTCCCACTGATATCCTGTTTACATAGTCCCAGGTTCACTCCCAATTGGCGCCACCCCCTATAGTGTCAGGTTCATTCTCCTCTGGTACCAAGCTCTCATATCCGACTTCAACTTTCAATGGCATTCATCTCCCTTTAGTCCCAGGTTTATTTCCCACTGATATCCTTTTACATAGTCCCAGGTTCACTCCCCACTGGCGCCCACCTCCTATAGTGTCAGGTTTCTCTCTCCTCTGGTGCCCAACTCAAAATCCGGCTTCAACTCCCAATGGTATCCACCTCCCTTTAGTTCCAGGTTTATTTCCCACTGATATCCTGTTTACATAGTCCCAGGTTCACTCCCACTGGCGCCCACCTCCTATAGTGTCAGGTTCATTCTCCTCTGGTACAAACTCTCATATCCGGCTTCAACTTTCAATGGTATCCATCTCCCTTTAGTCCCAGGTTTATTTCCCAATGATATCCTTTTTACACAGTCCCAGTTAACTCCCCACTGGTGTGAAATTCCCTGAGTCCCAGGTTCACTCCCCACTGGCGCCCACCTTCTATAGTGTCAGGTTCATTCGCCTCTGGTACTCAACTCCATATCGGCTTCAACTTTCAATGGTATCCATCTCCCTTTAGTCCCAGGTTTTTTTCCCACTGATATACTTTTTACACAGTCCCAGGTTAACTCCCCATGGTGTGCAATTCCCTGACTCCCAGGATCACCCCCCACTGTTGCCAAACTCCATAACTTTGCCGGATATTGTCGGGTTTCGGCGGGTTTCGGCGGGTTTCGTAATAAAGCACTAATTCTTGTTTACGAAACCCGCCAAAACCGGCCGATAACCTTAGTCTCAGGTTCACTCCCGATGGTGTACACTTCCCTGATTCTCGGGTTTCACTCCCCACAGTTGTCTACTTCCCATAACTTTGCTGGATATTGTCGGGTTTCGCGGGTTTCGGCGGGTTTCGTAAAAAAGCACTGGTTCTTTTTTACGAAACCCGCCGAAACCCAGTCCCAGGTTCACTCCCAATGGTGAACACTTCCCTGAGTTCTAGGTTTACTCCCCACAGCCACCTACTTCCCATAACTTTGTCGGGATTCGTCGGGTTTCGTCGGGTTTCGGCGGGTTTCGGCGGGTTTCGGCGGGTTTCGCAGGGTTTCGGCGGGTTTCGGCGGGTTTCGTAAAAAAAGGACACACCCGCCCACATCTCTCATTTCCAGGTGCATTGATCGCCGCGTTATCCTGTTGACAGAGATTACTGATGGCCTCTCATGTATTATTGTGTCCATAACAGCACATTCCCGTGGTGTTCCTGTTTCTACTGAGTCTGTTATGGGCGCGACCGAAGTCCCCGGCGGTATAACCGGGCTAGGGGAGTAGGTGGGACCCTTTCCTCTTAAGGTGCAGGAGACAGAACCCACCGGTGAGTGGTACACGCTCTGCTCCTCACCAACCCACCTCACACTCATTCTGTAGTGTGGTGTCCTCTGTATGTCCTTACTTTTCTTAATCTACCCCTATAGCTCATACTTATTCCAAGTGATGTAACTTTAACACTTCTATACTCCCTCTTTGGTCGGCCTGTGGCCCATGTCTTCTGTATGAATGACTATCTGTAATTGATTGTAATCATGTATCATTCTTAAAAAATTGAGATTTTTAGGGGAAAGGGGTGGTATCCCTTTGTTTAAGGCCCACAGAATCTCTCATCGACACGAATGACCCAGGACCGTGACGATCCTCTGTTTATGAAATATGGCCTTTAGGCAGAAATAATGACTGAAATAGATAATTGCAAGCCAGGAAACAGTAAGGTGGCGGGGAATGAGCGACCGTCAATCATGAAAGAGACTGTGGAAAGACAGAATGAAGGCTACTTGGCTAAACCCTAAAAAAAAAAAATTATATGAGGAACATGCATCTGCAGCTCAACTCCTGATGTTATGCAGCTGACAAGGAATACAGGTTGGGGTAGGAAGACAGACCAGAGACTCCCCGGCATGCCATGACCATTTAATAAAAAAATATTGAGCTTTTATATAGCGTAATATCTACTAAATGTGCTCCAAAAGCGCTTTACAAGGGGTCCCTGGTCACCAGCAACATTTAACACATAGGACGGGACATGGACGCCTGTGAGCGATATAACAGTTTTTGTGACAAAGGCAACGTTGTTAACGGCCAGGAACTCGTTTTACACATGAGTACGGTGAGAGAATGTGTGTAAGGAGCCTTCTCTAAGGAATGAACTATTCGCCGAGCGAGGCTCGAACCCAGGACTTTCAGATCCGAAAGCGAGTGTCATACCACAAGACTGCATGACCGCAATTATTATTTATTTACCAATATGGTTTGTAGAACTTATTATCAATGAAAAGATACCTGGATACAATAGGATTTACAATGTTAGGAGATATTTTTTACAACACATTGTAACCAACATCGCTCAATCAATTAACTGTGGGTACTTTATTTCAAAATTTTCCATTATTTACCCGTCTAATTCTCTCTCTCTCTCTCTCTCTCTCTCTCTCTCTCTCTCTCTCTCTCTCTCTCTCTCTCTCTCTCTCTATCTATCTAGCTATCTATCTATTTATCTATCTATCGGCCTCTCTCTCTCTCTTTCTTTCTCTCTCTCTCTCTCCTCTCTCTCTCTCTCTATATATATATATATATAATATATATATATATTATCTATTATACACACACATGTATATATATATATATATATATTATATATATAATATATATATATTATAATATAAAAGCAAAAACCATGAAATAATAAACATTGTACACATCCGATGACGTCTGGGATGACCCAAATAAACAATGTACACATCCGATGACGTTGGGATGACCCAAATAAACATGTACACATCGGATGACGTCTGGGGATGACCCAAATAAAGAATGTACACATCAGATGACGTCTGGGATGACCAAATAAACAATGTAGACGCTAGTTTGAATAATTATTTAGCCAGTTAACTGTCGCACCCTACCAAGACAAGTATTTAAAATGTAGCCAGAAAATACGTCCTTCAAATATCGATCGATTTATATGACCCTCATCCTGGCAAAGACTCTCAAACGTGGGATCGCGTGAGTTAACTTTTTAATCTAATAAATAAGTCAGTCAAAAAAAGCGCCGTGTAAAAGATCAACTTAATTTAATAACCATGCTCTATGCCCTTTACCATATTTTTGTACAAAACTGCATATCATAATCAACGATATGCATTTTTGTACAGAAATATGAATAATACATTTTATATTTGGAGTGCTTGGCTTGCAGTTGGTTTGTTTACAAACAACTCTTCCGCTAATCT
>NW_027623536.1:5000-9815 GCF_034508935.2 Berghia stephanieae
AAAAATGGTCAGAAATTGAAATACTTGGGCCAAACAAGACGGCCCACCAACATCTATAAACTTTCGCCGATGGAAATGTAGACGACGAGAGGCTGAGATCGAATTTCATAGTGATGGCATCTTTTCACTAGTCTAAGTAAATAAGAGTAAGTAAGGCCCGATGTGGTCTGGTGGTATGACACTCGCTTTCGATCGAAGGTCCTGAGTTCGAGCCTCGCCTGACGCATAGTCGAGTCCTTGAAAAGGCTCTTTACTCACATTCTCTCAACGTTCTCAGGTGTTAAAATGAGTATCTGGCCGTTAACAGCGTTGTCTCTGCCGGAAAGAAATTTCATTATCGCCTAACAGACATCTGTCCCGTTCTAAATGAAACGTGTCGCTGTTGGTTAGGGACCCCTTGTAAAGGCGCTTTGAGCACATTTAGTGGATATTGCGCTATATACAAATCTCCAGCTTAATAAGTGACCAATCTAATCCATGTCTTACCGCTGCTTCGTGTATCAAGCCTTCCATCCTGAGGGCTTTCCATAGGCTTTTCCCGATGTCCCCTGGCGTCACACAATGCTCTGATTTGGCACGCTACATTGAAAGGGGAGATAAAAGGGGAGGTCACTGTAAACGTTTATTTATTTCGTACTTACTCATACTTGGCTCATTGTATTACTAGAGTGATTGGAAGATATACAACAGTCTCATAAGAACTGGAAGAACAATAGCTGTTTAGGGAATACATACCATGGAATGGGCTGACTAAGACCAACCCAAAATGGCCCCCCCCCCCCCCCCCACCACTAACCCCAGCTTGAAAGATACTGAACAAATAGTATAGTAAAATTGATTTTGATAGATTTCACCCTCCGCCTCCCCCCCCCCCCAACACACACACACACACACACACACACACAATCACACACACAAGCCCACTTTAGAAAACAGAACATCGTTCAGGTTATAGCAATGTCAAGACATATAATATTATAAAGATTTGTTAAGTGGCCAAAAGGTGGACATATTTAGGGGGTGCTGGTCTCAGTGACCCCCAATTGGCCTTAGTCACATATGTGACCCTCCGCCTCGAAGCGTATTAAGTCGGGATTTGGAAAACGAAGAAAACCGTTTTAAAGTGGAAATGGTCAAAATTATCAAATTTCATTTTTTGGTTGTTTTCAGACACTACAATCATTTTCTACATGAAAACATAATAATTCAACATAAATATTGACGATAAGTTTATATAAATTTCAAGTTTTAAAATGCAACTATCAGTGACACATTCAAAACGAGAGTTGACTTTCTCTCAGAGAGCCACCCTTTCCAAGGCTTAGTAATACCGAGTCTTTTTCTCCACCAATACCGTGTAAGATATCACAGCAAAGGGCGTGTCTTTATCTATCTCAGAGAAAGCATGACTGTTTCCACAATGTCATGGTTCAACCAATAATGAACTTTAAAAACTGTAAACAAGTCTAGGTTTTTCCCTGACAACCTTACAAATGAATGATTCTGATTGGTCAACTCTCATCACATGCGCTGTGGCTGTAGGCCATAATGCTCGGGCGATGCTTCATGACGTCAGCATGCGTGTGTTACATATGTGTGTGTTTGTGCATTTTGATACACACCACGTGCTTTTACTTTTCTTTTCTAGCTGCATTGGTGATCGAGGTGAGGGTCCTCTTTTGTCCCTCTTTTTTTTTTTTTTCATGAAATTATAGGACATTCTAAGACTTAATAGGACAACAGTACACTTACACTTACACTTACAGAGATTGTTGTAGGATAAACATTTAATTTTAAGTACAAAGCAGAATAATTAAATAGAGCCTTCAACAATTAATGAACTCCCGGTGGATATACGTGTAACTAAAAAATGAAATGGATAGGTAAACAGACAGAAAGACAAACCTATTAATGGATAAATAGATAGGTAGATAGATAGATAGATAGATAGAAAGATAGATAATAGATAGATAGATAAGATAGATAGATAGATAGATAGATAGATAGATAGATAGATAGATAGATAAGAGGGAGAGAGACAAACAGAGAGAGAGAGAAAAAAAAAAAGAGAGAGAGAGAGAGAGAGATGTTCGTTTTGTCGTGCTTTCTTGTATACTGAAAGAAAGGGGGGGGGGGGATCTTTTTAGACAATGAACAATGTGGTGGAACGCTAAGGAAAACTGAGAGATTCAATAACATGTTTTCATGGTCATCTGACTCAAAATGGAAACAATGCAATGATTGATTTGACCAGCCCATTCTTTAATTGCAATCTCATTGTCAATATGTTTTCTAGTGATTGACTATGACTTACTTTGTAACAAAATGCTTTCTTTAAACTACCCACAATTCTTTGCTCCGCCTCCATCCCTTTCTTCATGTCTACCTCACTCTCTCCGTCCTCCCTTTTGTTTCTTTCACACATACAAACACACACACACACACACACACACAAATACACATACACTTAACAGTTTCAATCTTTATTCTATTTCCCTCGCGTCCTCTTAATGCACAAGCAGTCTCTCTCCCCTCCCCCTCTCTCGCTCCTCTTTTTCTCTATCTATCTCTTCTCTCTCCTCTCTCTCTCTCTCTCTCTCTCTTCTTTCTTTCTTTCTCTCTCTCTCTCTCTCTTTATATCTCTCGCTTTCTCTCTCTCTCTCTCTCTCTCTCTCTTCCTCTCTCTCTCTCTCTCTCTCTCTTTCTCTCACATGTGGTGTGTGTTGTTTGTGTGGTGTGTGCGTGCGTGAGTGTGTGTGTATATTTTACTCTCTCATTCTATCTCTTCCTCTCTAATCCCTCTTCTTGATAATTCTTTCCCTGCCCACCCGCTTCACGTAGTTTCAAAACTGTACTTTCAAATTATAAGCCGTCTTTAACTTTGAGTATTTGAAATCTTATTTTCTCTATTGAATAAGACAAAAATTTCACATTAATAATTCTTACTTCATTGATTCTTTATTTAAATATAAAAAATTCTTGAAAAAGTGAACAATTGTCGGCATTTTTTTTTTCAGTGTTTTATTTGTTTTAAGAACATCTTGCATTAATAATGAATAACCACAAAAGTGATAATTGGATTGTTTCAAAAATTTGTATGTTAATTATTAAATGTATAATCTAAGCTCATGCTAAATTTCACTATTCTCGTCAAATTTTCGATGCCCGTATCTAAGGAGTTATCTTTGCCCATATTTGACTGTGCGTGAAAACGGTGCCTCACTTCAAAGTCGATTTTCTCAAAACTTGGTTTTCACACTCTCCCTACTTCAAACGGTCATATCTCGGCAATGAATATCAGAATTGTATAAATTTGGTATCAAATTTAAAGCATAAAATAAGCTATGATTGGGTACCAAAAACCCAAAATTGAAAAATCCGACTTAATACCGTTTCGAGCGGAGGGTCACATATTCTATTGTATTATATCAAATTAAGAAAATTAAGGAGCAGGCACTGGTGTAAGATAAACAACTGACCAAGTGTGTATGAAAGGTGCTAGACAAAGCAAGAAAGAAAAATACCCAAAAAAAAATCATCCCAAAAAATCAGTCGACCTTCGACTGGGGATCGAACCTCAGACCTTCTGATTACCTGTGTAATGGTATGCATGTCTGACCGGTAATCAGAGGGTCTGTGCCCCAGTCGAAGGTCGATTGATTTTTGGGGATGTATTTTTCTTGTATTTGTCTTCTTGTTTTGTCTGGCACCTTGCATACACACTTGGTCAGTTCTGTAATTATTTATTCTATGTATTGTTGCCTACCATATCGTGGTCCGTTGATCAAACCTCTAAAATTATCCTTTCCGCCAATCCAATGTCTACATTGGAGATTTGTGTATCGAGTTTCCACGACGATCAAAATTGTGATATCCCTTCAGATGATATGATCAACGGGATTTGGACAGGGAGGTGGATGGCCTGCTATCTGCATCCCCCCGATCTAAATGATTTTACCTAATGTTTCGTAATAAGCGGAGTCCCGATAGCTTAGTTGGTAGAGCACTCGCTTCACACGCAAAGGGACCAAGATCGATCCTGGGTGCAGTCGAGATTATTTTTCTGACCCACCCCCCCCCCCGCCCCCCCCCCCCCACCTGTCCACCCAGCAATGAATGGGCGGAAAGTACTTTGCGATAAACTAACGTCCTACTATCTAAAGGATAGTAAGCAATTTCTATTGTGTGTGTCGTTTCACGCAATAGAAACCGGGATAATCTCCGCTCCAAAGACCCCATGGCTCGCTCTGAAGGACTACTATTCGTAATAAGTAAATGAGAAATGGAACTCACAGCAAATCTGGGCCATACATCATCACCATGTCCTTCAGGTACCTCATGATGGTACTGTTGCTGTAGTTGGGGTGTCTTGACGATGTAGTCAAGGTTAAGGTCGTGTAAGACCTTGTTCAAATCCGTCTGGGCCGTTCCGTCTTCACCACGTATGTCGGATTCAGTTGGCACGGATCGCATAGTCGATGGTACGACTCGAAGGTGGCTGTCGAGGGAGACAAAAAAAAAAAAAGGTTTTGAAAAAAATTATAAATAAATAAATTCCCTTTATTCATCCCTAAGGGAATTTTTTCTTCAGGGTCTATTCCAAGGAAGACGGAATAATCCAGGCGTCAGCCGCAGTGCAACGCCGCAAAATGAGCTATGGCTAGGTGATTTGCTCAAGGCCACAGAGCGCAGCGGGTAGTCGAACTCGTACCTTTGGGTAGAAGCAAAGACCGTACCGCTGAGGCACGCTGTCCTTTAGTCCCCCGTCCAACTTCCGTACTCGGGAAAAAGAAACATCTGAAAAAAGTTGTATGT
>NW_027623537.1:0-9812 GCF_034508935.2 Berghia stephanieae
GAACCAGATGCAAAAAAAAAAAAAAAAAAAAAAAAAATAGATAAATATTTTTTTTTAATAGAGCTTTTATATAGGGCAATATCCACTAAACGTGCTCAAAGCGCTTTGCAAAGGGTTCCTTGCCAACAGCAATACTTAACATGTAGGAAAAGACATGACGACACCTGTTAGGCGATATTACAATTTTATTAGGACAGAGACAACGCTGTTAACGGCTAGGTACTCATTTTACACCCCGAGTACGATGAGATAATGTGAATAAGGAGCCTTTTCCAAGGACTCAACTATGCGCCGAGCGAGGCTCGAACCCAGGACCTTCCGATCCGAAAGCGAGTGTCATAACACAAGACCAACAAGGCGTTTTAATTTTTTTTTTTTAATGACTGGAATAATGAAGTTGTATTTACGAAAAAAAATATTTTTATTCTTCCCACTTGTACTTAAGCACGAACTGTATCTCATGTGTTTTATTCTTGACTATAATTTTTATTTTTCGCATCTAAACCACACCGACAAAACACTGTTGTGAGGCGGCAAGCCGCAAGTTTATAAAATATTTTCATTATTCTTGATGAATCATTTTATTTGGAAATCAATGAACACAAATAAATAAATATAACAGCTTCAAAAAAAAATAAATAATATCAAACATGGAACGTGTCGGGCTCAAAACCTTCCTTCAGCCAATAACAACAACAAAAAAGTAGAAACATAAACTCCCTCAACCCTAACACCGACTTTATCCGTAATTTACACAGTTTTTTACTTTTACCCCATACCTTTTTATTACATTTTCTGAGACAAATTATAGGCGAAGTATCAAAGCTAATTTATTTCAATTTTTGCCTGTTAATGATAGTTGAATAAAACTATTTATGCACATGCTCATCTTTAAATATATTTTTTTCCCAATTTTGAAAAGAAGCAAAAATCTCTAGGATTGAGTGAGTTAATACATCAATTTTGTCATGGCATGCTGGGAAGGCTCTGGTCTGACTTCTCATCCTAACCTGTATTCCTTGTCAGCTGTTATAACATCTCATTTCATTGATTTTTATAGGGTTTAGCCAAGTAGCCTTCATTCTGTCTTTCCCAGTCTCTTTTATGATTGACGGTCGCCCACCGCCCCCCCCCCCCCCTTTTTTTTTTTGTTTTGTTTGTTGTTTTTGTTTTTAAGGGTTTTACGGCGCTTGCATACCAGGGCCAGTAAAAAGGAAGTAAATGGGATAGAAAAAATCTAGAATTACAACTAAAGCACAAAAGAAAAGGTGAGACAAAGGGGAATTGGTTCAAATAGGGAACAGATGTAGATTCCAAGAGCACACCGTCAAAGTACTTAGTTTGAGATCACCTAAAAGTCTCATCCAGACACAAGCACAGGTCCCAACTAAGAGGAATACACTCAAATGTTTACAAATCATATAATATAATAAGTAAACTAAACATAATACAATGCATAACAGAGATATGATTTACTAGGAAAAAAATATCATCACCCAAAACTATAACAATATATACATTCGACTGTTTCCCTCCAAGCCAAGGAACTCCGGCCAGGTCAGGACAAAACCAAGTAATTTCATTCCAAGACAACGACAGGAAACAATTGGAAAACGGGTATTGGGAGAGAGAGAGAGAGAGAGAGAGAGAGAGAGAGAGAGAGAGAGAGAGAGAGAGAGAGAGAGAGAGCATGTACCTCCCTGTCCACTAGAGGGCAGGATCCCCACCCAGCAGTCATTCTTTCTGCTTGAAGGGCCATATTTCATAAATAGAGGACCGTCCCGTGTCATTTGTGTCAATGAGAGATTCTATGGGCCTTAACAAAGGAATACAAGACCCTTCCCCCTAAAAATCTCAATCTTCAAGAAGGATACATGATTATAATCAATCACAGATAGTCATACAGAAGACATGGGCCACAGGTCGACCAGAGAGGGAGTTCTTCTTCTTCTTCTAGGTTCCATGCCTGGTCCAGGCTTCGGATACTGCATGAATTATCTCTCTCCATTCCTCCCTGTCTCTTGCTTTTTCAAACAGCTCTTGGATTGTTAGGTTGGTGAAGCCCTTCAGTTGGTCTATGAGTGTTTTTCTTTGTCTCCCCCGGGCGCGTTTACCAGGTATTTTTCCACAACTTGCCAGGTATTCCTTCTTATCTTTCCTTACTATGTGTCCGAAAAAGGATAGTTGTCGATCCACTATTAAGGGCATTAGTTTCCTTTGTTGGTATGTTTGTTTTAGCACTTCTTCGTTCGTTTTGTGTGCAGTATACGATATTCTCTGCATCCTTCTCAAGCACCACATTTCAAAAGCTTCAATGTTCTTTTGTGTTTCTGCATTTGTAGTCCAGCTTTCGCATCCGTATAACAAGATTGGCCACACGTAGCACTTCAAGACTCGGAATCTAATCCCGAACGACATCTGTTTGTTTTTCAAAATGTTTCCCAGGTCCATGAAGGCCTGTTTGGCTTGAGTTATTCTTGCTCGTATGTCTCGGTTACATCTTCCATCTGTTGTCACTATTGAACCTAGGTACTTAAAACTTTCTACGTTGGTAAGTTGCTCGCCGTGAATCGTTATATTGCAGGTGTTGTTGTTTTCGGGGTTTTTCTGTATTACCATGCATTCCGTTTTGGTGATATTCACTTCCATTCCCTTGGCTTCACTATCTACTACCACTTTGTCAACAATCTTTTGAAGTTGGATTTCTGATGTTGCAATGAGTACCGTATCGTCTGCGTATCTTATATTATTTATGTTGTGACCTCCCACTTTTATTCCCTCCATATTATTTATGCCCCTCATGATTGTTTCTTGGTATAGATTAAACAGATCTGGTGAGGCAACACACCCTTGACGGACTCCTTTCTTAATAGGAATGGAATTTCCTGTAGAGTTTCCGATTTTGATAGATGCCTGCTGGGTGTAGTATAATGTTTGCATGAGTCTGAGGTCTTTCTCATCAGCGCCAATGGAGTGCAGTTGTTTTAGTATTTCTTCGTGGCGTACTCTATCAAAAGCTTTTTTGTAGTCGACAAAACAGAGGTATAGTGGGGTCTGAACCTGTATAGCTCTTTCACTTAAAACACGGAGGAGGTATATTGCGTTCCTTGTCCCTCTGTCAGGTTGGAATCCATATTGTTCTTCTGCGATTTCGGGGTTAATCTTATTCCTTAGCCTGTTGATAATTATACGCAACAGTATTTTGTTGATGTGGCTTATTAAACTTATAGTTCTAAAATTTTCGCATCTGACTGCACCTGCTTTCTTTGGTATTGCTATGAAAATAGAGTTACAGAGATCTTCTGGAATTTTCCCAGTATTGTATATATTGTTGAATAATATGTGAAGTTCATCAATTGCTAGATCTCCTAGGCTTTTTAATACCTCTACAGATATTTCATCAGGGCCTGTTGCTTTACCATCCCTCATTCGTTCCATGGCATGTTCAATTTCACTTTTGGTGATGTTTGGACCGCTTAATGGTTCTTTGAATTTCAGTGGTGGTTCATTTCTATTTGGATCATTGTACAGTTCGCCTATGTATTCTACCCATCGGCTTTCTATATGTTGTTCTTCAAATAGCAGATCCCCTTGTTTGTTTGGATACAACTTCCTGCTGCTTTGCTTTTCCTTTTCCCTGATAGTTCTTTTATTCTTTGGTGAGCTTGTTGGGGGTTGGGTTTGTATTCTCTTTCGATTTCGCAGCATTTCCAGTCTAGATAGTTCTCGTGTGCCTCGATGCATTTGGATTTAATGTGGTTGTTCAATGTTTGGTATTCTGCAGACCCTCTGTTGCATTTTCGTCTTTCTTCAAATAGGTTTAGAATTTCATTTGTCATCCATTCCTTTTTGCTGTTTATTTGAGCTATTGGTAAATGTTTTTCTGCAGTTGCTTTGACACACTTTTGGAATATATCAAATTGTTTTTCACATTTTTCGTTATCAGGTTCACTTTGGCTTTGTATCATGAGTGCATTTTCAAATTCTTCTCTCATTTTTGTTTGTATGCCATTGTCTTTGCATAACCTGTAATCCCTCTTTATTCTACCAGCCGTTCTCTGAATAGCTTTAAACTTTATCCTTACTGTACAAACAACTGGGACATGGTCACTGTCTACATCGGCGCCTGGGTAGGTTTTGCAATTTAATATGCCATTTCTGAATCTTGATGATACTGCTATAAAGTCTATCTGGTTCCTTGCTCTGTCCCCTGGTGATTGCCATGTCCAGGTTCTTCTTGGGTGTTGTTGAAACCAGGTGTTTGAAATCATTAATTTATTTGTTCTACACCAATCTGCCCAGATGTTTCCTCGTTCATTTCTGTCTCCGAGTCCATGTGGTCCGATTATGTCACCATCTCTGCCTCTGCCAATCTTAGCATTTAGGTCCCCCATTACCATAAGGACTTCTTGTGATTTACACATTCGTTTTGCTTTGTCTAGTGAATGGTAAAACTCTGTCATATCTGCATCTGTCGCCTCTTCTGTTGGTGCATAAACTTGAATAATATTGGTGTCAACTACAGGTCCTCTTAGCTTAACCAGCAAAACTCTGTCTGAGATTGCTACGTGCCCTTTGTAAAATTTGGTTGATTTTTGGTCTAAGATCATCCCTACTCCTTTTTGGAAAGAGGTTCCACCACTCCATAGAGAGGGAGTATAGAGGTTTTAAAGTTACAGCACAAGGAATAAGTATGAGCTATAGGGGTAGATTAAGTAAAGTAAGGACGTATGTACAGAATGAGTGTGAGGTGGTGGGCGAAGAGCAGAGCGTGTAGGTACCACTCACCGATGGGCTCTGTCTCCTTCACCTTAAGAGGAAGGGGTCCTACCTATTCCCTAACCCGGTTATACCGCCGGGGACTCGGTCGCGCCCATGACAAACTCAGTAGAAACGGGAAACACGGAAAGGATTACGCGGCGATCAATGCACCTGGAAATGAGAGGTGTTGGGTTCGCGGCTATGTGGTCTTGTGGTATGACTCTCACTTTCGGATCGGAAAGTCCTGGGTTCGAGCCTCGCTCGGCGGATAGTTGAGTCCTCGAAAAAGGCTCTTTACTCACATTACTCTCTCACCGCACTCAGAGGTGAAATGAGTACCTGACTGTGAACAGCGTTGTCTCTGTCTGTCCTAAAAATTGTAATACCGCCTAACAGGCGTCATGTCTCGCTCTACACGTTACACGTTGCTGTAGTTTGAGCACGATTAGTGGATATTGCGCTATATAAAAGCTCAAGTTGTAAAAATTCACATTGAATTTCCTTTCAGCAAGCGGGACGTCCGGCCCAAATCTTGCAGCTCCCCAAATACGTCAATTAAAATCCAGATTGACTTTTTATTCGCAAAAAAATAATTTCGTGACAAATGGTTTGAGACAACAAAGATAAGGCAAATAAATGTTCACGATCTTTCGATGTCGGTGTAACCAATCGTTTTTATGGAGATAAGACTTTGATTGTTTTTAAGGGTTTCACGGCGCTTGCAACACAATTAGGTCATAACAGCGCCAGTAAAAAGGGGGAAAATGGGATAGTAAAAAGTTCAAGAATTACAATTAAAGCACCCAAAAAAATGGAAGACAAAGGGGAATTGGTTCAAATAGGAAACAGGTGTAGATTCCAAGAGCACACTATCAAAGTACAGAAAAGTGAGTGGAGCAGGCACTTATGTTGGTAACAACAAGATATGAAGTGAATAGAAAAGTGCCAGAAGACAATAGAGAATAAAAATTTTTCGCGGCGGTGGTGGGGTTTGAACCTGCGACCTTATTGGTACGACAACTCCGCCTGGCAGGTGAGAGCGTGGCTCTACCGTGTGAGCTATCCACGAACACAAAAATATTCGTTTCAAACTCAAAGTCATTACTAGATCCCTCTCTCACCCACTTCTTGAGACCGCCGATTCGTTCGTACACCACCATCGCGAATAATTTTGACCAGCAGTTAAGCTTAATAGCCAATATTCTCAACACAAACATATAACATAGAAACGATTGAGACATTGAGTATGCTCCGGTGTATGGGGTGAATTTTTTAATTCAGAAAAGTGAGTGGAGCAGGCACTTATGTTGGTAACAACAAGATATGAAGTGAATAGAAAAGTGCCAGAAGACAATAGAGAATAAAAATTTTTTCGCGGCGGTGGTGGGGTTTGAACCTGCGACCTTATTGGTACGACAACTCCGCCTGGCAGGTGAGAGCGTGGCTCTACCGTGTGAGCTATCCACGAACACAAAAATATTCGTTTCAAACTCAAAGTCATTACTAGATCCCTCTCTCACCCACTTCTTGAGACCGCCGATTCGTTCGTACACCACCATCGCGAATAATTTTGACCAGCAGTTAAGCTTAATAGCCAATATTCTCAACACAAACATATAACATAGAAACGATTGAGACATTGAGTATGCTCCGGTGTATGGGGTGAATTTTTTAATTCAGAAAAGTGAGTGGAGCAGGCACTTATGTTGGTAACAACAAGATATGAAGTGAATAGAAAAGTGCCAGAAGACAATAGAGAATAAAAATTTTTTTCGCCGTGTGGGTTTAAACCTGCGGAATCTCTATTGTTACGACAACTCCCTGCATGAGGCGTGTCTACATGTGTGAGCTATCCACTTACAATAAAAATATTCGTCCATACCAAAGTCATTCTAATCGTTCTCAGTACATTCTTGGACGAATTGCTATTAGCTTAACAGCTGGTCAAAATTATTGCGCAGGTGGTTATAGCAACAACGCGTTACAAGAAGTGGTGAATGAGAGGTCTAGTAATGAATTTGGTTTTAATCGAATATTTTTGTGTTCGATGATAGCTCAAACGTGAAGCACGCATCACCTTCGGCGAGTTGTCGTACCAAAAGGTCGCAGGTTCAACCCCACACCGCCGCGAAAAATTTTTATTCTCTATTGTCTTCTGGCACTTTTCTATTCACTTCATATCTTGTTGTTACCAACATAAGTGCCTGCTCCACTCACTTTTCTGAATTAAAAAATTCACCCCATACACCGGAGCATACTCAATGTCTCAATCGTTTCTATGTTATATGTTTGTGTTGAGAATATGGCTATTAAGCTTAACTGCTGGTCAAAATTATTCGCGATGGTGGTGTACGAACGAATCGGCGGTCTCAAGAAGTGGGTGAGAGAGGGATCTAGTAATGACTTTGAGTTTGAAACGAATATTTTTGTGTTCGTGGATAGCTCACACGGTAGAGCCACGCTCTCACCTGCCAGGCGGAGTTGTCGTACCAATAAGGTCGCAGGTTCAAACCCCACCACCGCCGCGAAAAATTTTTATTCTCTATTGTCTTCTGGCACTTTTCTATTCACTTCATATCTTGTTGTTACCAACATAAGTGCCTGCTCCACTCACTTTTCTGAATTAAAAAATTCACCCCATACACCGGAGCATACTCAATGTCTCAATCGTTTCTATGTTATATGTTTGTGTTGAGAATATTGGCTATTAAGCTTAACTGCTGGTCAAAATTATTCGCGATGGTGGTGTACGAACGAATCGGCGGTCTCAAGAAGTGGGTGAGAGAGGGATCTAGTAATGACTTTGAGTTTGAAACGAATATTTTTGTGTTCGTGGATAGCTCACACGGTAGAGCCACGCTCTCACCTGCCAGGCGGAGTTGTCGTACCAATAAGGTCGCAGGTTCAAACCCCACCACCGCCGCGAAAAATTTTTATTCTCTATTGTCTTCTGGCACTTTTCTATTCACTTCATACTTGTTGTTACCAACATAAGTGCCTGCTCCACTCACTTTCTGAATTAAAAATTCACCCCATACACCGGAGCATACTCAATGTCTCAATCGTTTCTATGTTTATGTTTGTGTTGAGAATATTGGCTATTAAGCTTAACTGCTGGTCAAATTATTCGCGATGGTGGTTACGAACGAATCGGCGGTCTCAAGAAGTGGGTGAGAGAGGGATCTAGTAATGACTTTGAGTTTGAAACGAATATTTTTGTGTTCGTGGATAGCTCACACGGTAGAGCCACGCTCTCACCTGCCAGGCGAGTTGTCGTACCAATAAGGTCGCAGGTTCAAACCCCACCACCGCCGCGAAAAATTTTATTCTCTATTGTCTTCTGGCACTTTTCTATTCACTTCATATCTTGTTGTTACCAACATAAGTGCCTGCTCCACTCACTTTTCGAATTAAAAATTCACCCCATACACCGGAGCATACTCAATGTCTCAATCGTTTCTATGTTATATGTTTGTGTTGAGAATATTGGCTATTAAGCTTAACTGCTGGTCAAAATTATTCGCGATGGTGGTGTACGAACGAATCGCGGTCTCAAGAAGTGGGTGAGAGAGGGATCTAGTAATGACTTGAGTTTGAAACGAATATTTTGTGTTCGTGGATAGCTCACACGTAGAGCCACGCTCTCACCTGCCAGGCGAGTTGTCGTACCAATAAGGTCGCAGGTTCAAACCCACCACCGCCGCGAAAATTTTTATTCTCTATTGTCTTCTGGCACTTTTCTATTCACTTCATATCTTGTTGTTACCAACATAAGTGCCTGCTCCACTCACTTTTCTGAATAAAAAATTCACCCCATACACCGGAGCATACTCAATGTCTCAATCGTTTCTATGTTATATGTTTGTGTTGAAATATTGGCTATTAAGCTTAACTGCTGGTCAAAATTATTCGCGATGGTGGTGTACGAACGAATCGGCGGTCTCAGAAGTGGGTGAGAGAGGGATCTAGTAATGACTTTGAGTTTGAAACGAATATTTTTGTGTTCGTGATAGCCACACGGTAGAGCCACGCTCTCACCTGCCAGGCGAGTTGTCGTACCAATAAGGTCGCAGGTTCAAACCCCACCACCGCCGCGAAAAATTTTTATTCTCTATTGTCTTCTGGCACTTTTCTATTCACTTCATACTTGTTGTTACCACTAAGTGCCTGCCCACTCACTTTTCTGAATTAAAAATTCACCCCATACACCGAGCATACTCAATGCTCAATCGTTTCTATGTTATATGTTTGTGTGAGAAATTGGCTATTAAGCTTAACTGCTGGTCAAAATTATTCGCGATGTGTACGAACGAATCGGCGGTCTCAAGAAGTGGGTGAGAGAGGGATCTAGTAATGACTTTGAGTTTGAAACGAATATTTTTGTGTTCGTGGATAGCTCACACGGTAGAGCCACGCTCTCACCTGCCAGGCGGAGTTGTCGTACCAATAAGGTCGCAGGTTCAAACCCCACCACCGCCGCGAAAAATTTTTATTCTCTATTGTCTTCTGGCACTTTTCTATTCACTTCATATCTTGTTGTTACCAACATAAGTGCCTGCTCCACTCACTTTCTGAATTAAAAAATTCACCCCATACACCGGAGCATACTCAATGTCTCAATCGTTTCTATGTTATATGTTTGTGTTGAGAATATTGGCTATTAAGCTTAACTGCTGGTCAAAATTATTCGCGATGGTGGTGTACGAACGAATCGGCGGTCTCAAGAAGTGGGTGAGAGAGGGATCTAGTAATGACTTTGAGTTTGAAACGAATATTTTTGTGTTCGTGGATAGCTCACACGGTAGAGCCACGCTCTCACCTGCCAGGCGGAGTTGTCGTACCAATAAGGTCGCAGGTTCAAACCCCACCACCGCCGCGAAAAAATTTTTATTCTCTATTGTCTTCTGGCACTTTTCTATTCACTTCATATCTTGTTGTTACCAACATAAGTGCCTGCTCCACTCACTTTTCTGAATTAAAAAATTCACCCCATACACCGGAGCATACTCAATGTCTCAATCGTTTCTATGTTATATGTTTGTGTTGAGAAT
>NW_027623538.1:0-9812 GCF_034508935.2 Berghia stephanieae
GTTTTTTAATTTTTTTTGATAATTGGGGATAGGCTTAATATATATTTTTAAAATCAAGGGGATCTCTCAAGTGACCGAGATGAAATATGACAATTTCCAAAGACACCCCGGCGTTTTTTGTCCTAGTTGAATTATTTCATTCATATTTGGGGAAAACGTGCAAAACCCCTTTTTTCAATCCAGAGAAAAATCAAAAATTTTTTTTGTCTTTATTTAGTGACCCCTTTAAAAGGAAAATATTTTCTGTTTTTCCTCAAAAGGGTAACCCACACCGAGACTGAATCCGACGACCGCCACGCCCTCCTCTGCCCTCTTCCGGATAAAGACGTCGGGCACCAAAATTCTCGAAATTTTTACCCCTGAATACGGTGAGTTAAAAGTGAAAAAAAGCCTTTTCCAAGGGGCTCGACTTTGATCCAAGCGAGCTCGAAAGGACTTTTCCCCTTCCGAAAAACGAGTGTCAAACCACAAACACATAAACCGCCAAACGTTGTATTGGTGACGTCTAACATAGTAGGGGGAAAACCTAAAAGGGGTGCTGCCCCCAAAAAAATGCTATAGTAGTTTTAAAAATGGGCGCACTCAGGGGCTTTGTTTTTGTTTTTGCCCCCGCGTTATGAGTTTGCTCACTGAACTGTATTAAACCCACTATAAACGTTCATGGGAAAACACAGTTTTTGGGTGTTGGTTTCCCTTTATACTTCCGGGGGGGGGCAAAATTTATTTTTTTTAGCCAAGGCAAAACTATCTTATAAAAATTTAACTTTTGATTCTACCCATTTATTTTTTTAGACTTGAATTTTTATTAAAAAACCCTGCTCGTACAAACCCTTTTTACTTGTGATACATTTCAAAAAAATTTTCAATTTTTTAAAAGAACTGAACAAGTGTGTAGTGGGGTGAAAGGTGTAGACAAAGCAAAAAAAGAAAAAAAAAAAAAAAAAAAAAAACGTCCAAAAAAAACAACCTCGTGGGGATCGAACCTGGGCCATCATGAATCCGGGGGAAAAAAAAGGCGGGTTCGACCCCAGTCGGGGTCGATGATTTTTGGGATGGTTTTTTTTTTTTGGGTTTGTATTTTTATTTCTTGCTTTGCTGGCACCTTTCAACACATTGTTCATTTCTTTATCGTACACCGGTGCTGCTCCTTAATTTCTTAAATTTTGCATTTTATATTTTGTGTTAAAGGATTTTTTTTTTTTCGATTTATTTTTTACCATTAACCCCAAAATGGGGGTTGTCCTCTCTCCTCTCCCCCTTTTCCCTCTCTCATCTTCTCCTTCTCTCTCCCCTTTCTCTATCTATCTATTTTCTCTATCCCCTTTTCTCTCTCTCTTTCCCTCCCCTCCTCTCCTCTTTTTCCTATTTCCTTCTTTTTCCCTCTCTCTCTTTCTTTTCGCTCTCTTTCTCTTCTCTCTCTCCTTTTCTCTCTCTTCCTCCTTCTGAATTTCCCTTCCTACACACTTTTTCACATCTGAAATTGGGGTGGATAGGGGGGTGGTCTAGTCGTATGACACACTCGTTCGGTCGGAATTCCTGGCGGGGTTTCAAGCCTCCTGCGCCTAGTTGAGCCCTTGGAAAAGGGGCTTTTTACTCACGGATGGGGAAGTTCCTGGTTTCGGCCTCGCTGGGGCGCATATTTGGGGTTTCCTTTTGGGGAGAAGGGGGGCTCTTTTCCTCACTTTTTTCCCCCTTTTTTTGATTTTATGGGTGAAAATGAGTACTGGCCTTTTAACGCGTTGCACGTCCGAAATTGTTTTTTTAATATCGCATAGTCCCCGCTTACATTTTTAAATATTTATTGGCCAGGGACCCCCTTGGGTAATCTCTTGAGCACGTTTAGTGGATATTGCCCTTTTTTTAAAAGCTCAATTTTTTTTATTGTTTTAATTTGAAAAAAAAAAAACCCCAAAAAACATCCGAACTCAACCTGGGATCGCAACTAGCTCCTTAATCCTTTTTGTGATGGGGGGGGGGCGATTACAAAAAGCTTGATACTTTTTTATCAAGGGGTGAAGGTTTGTAAAAATATTGTGTTTTTTTGAAGTAAAAAATTTGTGTTTAAAAATGGAGCGATCTATGTTCATTTTTCGTAAACCTCGTCATTTGTCAAAATGTTTTTGTTGTTGTAAAACAATTGGATATTTCTTAGAAATAAAAAAACACGCTGCTTTGTTTATGAAAGTTTGAAAACATACTCAGGGTTTGTAAACGAAAAAAAATGCCCAAATCTGGATGTTGGGATATTTAAAAAGCTGTGAACACTTTTCATTGAGGCCACTTTGGGCAATTTGCAACGTGGCCCAATGACCTCGAGCAAATGGAAAGTTAATTAGTCGTCCCTTTGGGGGGTAGTACATTGTGTCCTTTTTTTTTTTGGTTTTGAATGTGTTCTTTCGAATAAAAATCACCCTAAATCTGTTTTTTTATTTTTTATTTTTTATTTTTTGAAAGGGGGGGGTTTGATGTTCGAACCTTGTTTTTGAAACCCAAAATTTCCCTTTGAGGTGACTTTGCAAACCCCGGGTTTGAGAGTTATTCCCAAAGAGGGGAGAATCATTCAAAAAACGATCGTTGTTTAAGGACTTTTTTTTTTTTTTTTTTTTTCGGGCTAAATTTTGAAATATGTTTTCCGAAATGGGGGGCGGGTAACGGGTTTTTAAAAGAAATTTTAAAAATAATTTTTTTAAGTTTTTTTTATCTTTTAAATCTTGTTTTTTCCCCCCCCCCCCCCCCCCCCCCCCCCTCCCTTCAAGTGTTTTCTACTGTCTGTGCCTTATATTATTTTCAAGTAAAAGAACGTCTTCAAAAAAACCCACTAACTTTTCCCCAAAATTTTTATATTTAAAAAAAATTTTGTTAAATTTTTTTTTTATTAAAATTTTTGAGGGCCCCAAGTCGGGTCTATCAAATTTTGAAATGATTTCATTGTTTTAAAAAAAGGTTTTATTCTCTCTCATGTTTCTTTTTCGTTTTTTTAACATTAAAGATGAAAATCGGTGACTCGAAACTTTCCAAATATCTAGTACATCTGATTGTGTGTATTGTAGTAAACGACCGCAACCCCCACCACCACCACCGCCCCCCGCCATAAACTGATATCTCATGTCAACGGCTATTAGCCTTTAAAAAATTTTTATGAGGGTCCGAAATGGGATTTCCAAAAAACTTCCCCGACGCTTATATTATGAAACCCCCAGGTTTTGTCAGTCAGTCAGTCAGTCAGTTTTTATTTTTTTTCAAGTCTCGGGTCAAAGTTCGTCCCCGGTTGAGATCGGAGTGTTTGTGTACAATACGAAGCTAGCCGATACTACCTGCAGTTGCAGAAGTAGAAATAAAATAGGTAATAGGAAAAAAAAATAGGAATGTGTGCGTAGCTGTTCTTACTGTGTGTGTGTTTACATATATCAAATCGTAGCAGACACATTGTTGATAAAAGTGTTCGTGTTGCTAAATTAAAGTAACTGTATTTCAAAAAATTTAGAAACCGTGAAGCTTTTTTATTTTCCTCAAAGTTTACTGGAGTTAAATTGAGACGATAAATCATCAAATTGAATTTGTGGGTGTTTTTTGTGTGTTTCTTCAGATTCTAAAAGGGGTTTTGTTTTTCAATTATTGAGGACGGATTAGTAAATGTGTGCTACTTTGAAGGATTTTTTGCTGTCAACAAAAAATGATTTTTCAAGGGGGGAAAAACGTTTTTGAGCCCCTCATACAATTAATTATGTATTGTGTTGTAATTATTTAAAAGTTATTCAATTTTCTCATTTGGACAAAATGGGGATTCCGTTACACAAACTTTTGTTTGATGAATTATCTAGCATCTATAATTTTCCCTTTGGGAATGCCTAGGGGGACGAAAATTTTTGATGTCGTGGCGGGAGGCTAATTTTTATTTTAAAAAAATTTAAGTGTAGAAAAAAAAAATAATACACTATAACTATTTGATATTTTAAAATTTTGGGGGGTGATTTTATTTACTCCCGGGGGCTTACACCATTTAACCCCCAAGCCAAAGTTGTCCCAAATATCTATCAGCTAATGACAAAAGATTATCATTAAAAAATTTTTGTTCATTTTCAACGACGTGAAATCAAAAATTACAATTGCTTTCGATTATCAGGCCGGCTAAAAATATAAGTGACCCCCGTCTCCAAATGGATCACGGTGTCGGATGAAGAGATCGTGAAAATTTAATGAGAATTGGGGTTCAAATGGGTGCTGTCAGTTCGCCGCAACGGCGGGCCCTCGTGGTTTTTTAAACAAGAAAAATCAGTACTTTTTATTTTTCATGCTGGCTAGAACTTTTTAATGCTTGTGATCAAATGTCAAAAGTCAAAAAAATGATCATTTTAAAAGTTTTTTTTTTTTCCTCTTTATTTGCTTTTATGCTCGCGGAGAAAAATTTCATAAGGGCGTCCGCCTTTTATCGATTGTTTTGAGCCGTTCCAATTTACCCTGCGTCATTTCGAGGGAAGTGGTTACGACGTTTAAGGGGGTTGAAAAGAAAAAAGAATTCAAAAAAAAAAATTAAAATTTGGCTTTTATAAAACGCAATACCCAAACGTGCTCAAAGGGACTTTTACAAAGGGGCATTGGCCAACAGCAACTTTAACATGAAAACGAGACATGACGCCCGTTTGGCGATATTAAAAATTTTTTTTTCCCGACAGAGACAACCGTTAACGACCAGATTCATTTTACACCCGAGCCGATAGAAAATGGGAGTAGAGAGCCCTTTTCCAGGCTCAAAAATCACCGAGCGAGGCTTTTGAACCCAGGACCTTCCGATACGAAAGCGACTGGTATGTTGCATGTAAGAAATTGTTTTTAAATTCTTTGCCATAATATCCGAAATTAAACCCCGATTTCAAATCTGGGGTTTAAATCAAATCGATATCCATGTTCTAGTTCATCTCGACATAAGAAGATAAAACCGCCTTCAGACGATGGGAGGGGGGGGGGGGGTCGCATTCAATGTGCATTTAACCTTAAAGGTTTTTTTTTTTTTCATCACTAAGTGCAACAAAAATTATATGAATCAAATTAAATATAGACGTCTAAGCAAAAACAAAAAAAACAAAACAAAATAAAAACGGTTATAGACCTAGTTCTACACACATCAAAAAAGGGAAATTTTATAGTGTATTATTTATTTACATACCATCATATGTGCATTTAGACCTTGAGGTTTTTTTATTTCAACACCAGAATGCAACATAAATTTATATGAATCAAATTAAATATAAGCAAAAACAAAAACAAAAACAAACAAAAATAAAACGGGTTATAGACCTAGTTCTACACACATCAACAAGAAAATATCATTATAGTGTAGTATTTATTTACATACCGAAAGTGTTTGTTGTACTATACAACGTGCTCATATCTAATACTAATATTTATTTTGTCTGACAACCGAACGCGATTGTGTGTGTTGTTGGTTGTTTTAAAGTTGTCTTTTAAAGGGCCCGGACCCAAATTTTTTTCCTTGAATTTAAGGTAGATATTTCTGTAACAACAAAATTTAATTATGTCTGTTATCAGATTTGTAAATCGTCACACGTTCCTTTTATAAAATAGTATCGCTTGGCTAAGAAGCTCATAACATTGCCATCCGGAAGTAAAAACGGACCAAACAAACAAAACTGTGTGTATCCATGAACGTTTATAGTCGGGTTAATACAGTTCAGTGAGCATTACTCATAAACGCGGAGTCAAAAAACAATAAACAAAGGCATGAGTGACGTCATCTGCATACTATCTATAGATAGATTATTTATAGATTAATTAATAGACACCTCGATAACAACGCATCTCGGACATTCGTCATAATGTAAACATTGGGCAGTGATTGGTAAAACATAGGGAACTACACAGTAAAATCGTACCCAAACGATAAGTTATAGATAGTATGCGCTTGGCCAAGGAGTTCACAACATTCCCACCCGGGAAGTATAACGGACCAACACACAAACCTTGTGTAACCATGAACTTTTATAGTCTGGTTAATACAGTTTAGTGAGACAACTCACAAACGCGGATGAAAAAAAACAATAACAAAGGCCTGAGTGACGTCATCTGCTTTCTATCTATAGCCTGACACTGAAACCCAAAAAGACTGGCTTTTTTGACGTCATTATTTGGTTTTTGCACCGTTTAAAGTGAGTTCTCGTTATTTTGCGCTCAGGGAAACAAGTGGTCCCATTGGTTGAACTATTGAATTAAAAATCACGATTTGTTTTCTTTTGTGGCAAAAGACTGGCATTTTGACGTCATTTTTGGTCAGTATCAGGGATAATTAACGATGGCTACTAAAATACGCCACTCTTCTACCGTTTTATAAAATAAAACAAACAAAAATATATTAAATTTTTAAACTTAAAACGTTTAAAAATATGATCGAAAATGTTGTGATAACTATCTCGTCACTCATGAAAACAATAACAATGATCAGAGAAAGGTCGATTTCATTCATTTTATTGTTTTTATGACAACCAACTATGTTTGTCCGAGCACGTCGTGTGAAGGTGGGTCCACAAATTCCATCTTTTGGTTGGTCAAAAATCTACTGGTTAATTGGGCCACTCATACAAATGAAATGGTTTTCTTTAAACCATTAACAGGAAAAACAGTATATACACAAATTTGTTTAATTTCCCCAATTGTTGGTATTGTTTATTTGTTTTTTGTTTTTTAATCACATATGAGCATCGTGGTAAAAATTGCTATTGTTTTTTAAATTAATTACAGGCGATAACTGATATTATTATTACTATTATTATTATTCATTTTAACAATTAACTATTATTGGAATTTCATGAACTGTGAAGTCGTTAGCTGCTTCAGCTGTTTAGAACATAAATCAACGAATGAATGAATGGATGAATCATTGATTTATCTCGGGGTTTGTTTTTGTTTTTGTTATTCATTGGATTTATGATTAACTCGTGGTTCATGTTATAAATAAAGGGAGAAGAAGAGAGAGAAAAAAAGAAGGAAAACGGATACTTTTGGATATAGAAATTGAACCTTTGAACCATTGGAATCGAAGAGGGTAATGAATTCGTGTTTGTTGTTTTTTTTTTTTTTGGTTGGGTTTTTTTTTTTTTTTTTTTTTTTTGTTTTGTTTGTTTTTTGTTTGATTGAAGCTTATTTCATTCATTCAAGATTATTCTCTCTCTCTCTCTCTCCTCTCTCTCCTCTCTCTATCTCTCTCCTCTCTCTTCTCTCTCTCTCTCTCTCTACAAATCAAACAAGCTGTACTTATATTATGCTTAATTTCCCCCCCAGCAATAATGATGTTACAAGTCTTGTGCGATTTTTCTTGACTGAACATTTGACTGATCACCCATATATAATTCACCCATTGATAAGCTAGACAAGCATAATTCGGTCCATTGATTCCTCAATGACATTTGGTTTTGCGTAAGTAAGTGCGATAAAACGGGCCATAAAAAGTATTAATGAGAAAGGGGGGGACGAGAAATAATTTAAAATTTTAAAAAAAAAGAAAAAAGAGAACCCAGTGAATCAAAATGATGGGATTTCTCCCCATTATAATTGATAATAGAGAGTTAACGAAAATACGTCCCCATTCTACAACGATCGACGATCGACGTGAAAGAAAATGAAGATCTTGAGTCTTAGTCTTTCACGTCGTTCGTCGCTCTGTGGTCTAGTGGTGTGACACTCGCTTTCGGATCGGAAGGTCCTGAGTTCGAGCATCGCTCGGCGGCTAGTTGAGTCCCGGGTTTTGTACAGGTGGAGGCAGACGATAACATTGCTTTCAAACCCTTTTCGATAGGGCGTTAGTCTATCGCAAATTTACTTTTCCGCCAGATCTAACAGGGTGGACAATGTGTGTGTGTTGTGTGTGTGTATGTGTGTTGTGTGTGTGTTTGTGTGTGTGTGGAGGGGGGGGTTGGAAAAAACCTCGACTTCATCACCTCACTCAGGATTGATCTCGGTCCCTTTGCGTTTGAAGCGAGTGCTCTACCAACTGAGCTCACGGGAACCCCAGATAATCCCATTAACGTCCATTCAATTTTAAAAGGGCCCCTCTCTCCGATTCGGGCATTTCGACCGATGCGGTCAGCCATGCATTTGGAGATTTATATTATGATAAGCACCGTCACGGGTGACTTGTTAATTTTTTGATAACATATGGAGAGTGACCCATCGTCCTCAAACCAGTTTTAGGTCGGATGATACTGAAAAAAAATGAAAAAAAAAAACCCCAAAAAACAAACAAAAGAAACAACGAAGAAAAAAAAAAACACAAAAGAAAACAGAACAAAAAAAAATGTAATAAAATAAGGTAAAGTTTATTTGTTTAACAATAAAATGATAATAAATAATAATAATAATAATAATAAAAATAATAATAATAATAATAATAAAAATAATAATTAAAAATAATAATAATAATAATGATGATGATGAGATGATGAAAGATGATGATGATGATGATGATGATGATATAATAATAATAATAAAAATAATAATAATTTAAAAATAATAATAAAATAATAAAATAATAATTAATAATTTATAATAAAAATAATAATAATAATAATAATAATATAAAAATATAATTAATAATAATAATAATAATAATAATAATAATAATAATAATAATGAAATAATAATAATAGTAATAAAAATTAATAATAATAATAATAATAATAATAATAATAATAATATTATAATAATAATAATAATAATAATAAAATAATAATAATAATAATAATAATAATAATAATAATAATAATAATAATAATAATATTATTATATCTTTATTTCCTCAAAATAGTGGCAATTTGTCTAGGAGAAAGGTAACATTATTTGGTATTTTTCTTAAAAGCGTACTTTGGGAAAGACAAAATTTTAAAAATTTGCCAGAGCACTCGTCCTTCAAATAGCAATCGTTTAAAAAATGACCCTCAATCAGCAACAATAAAACCGATTAATATTAAAAACGGCCCAACACACAAAACTGTGTAACCATGGACTTTTATCTGGTCGGATATTACAGCTCAGGGAGAATTACTCATAAACGTGGATCGAAAAAAAAAAAACAATAATAAAGACCTAGTGACGTAAACTTCGTTCTATCTATAGATAGTATGCGCTTGGCTAAGAAGATCACAACATTGTCATTCCGGAAGTATAACGGATCAACACATAAAACTGGTGTAAACTTGAACGTTTTTTAGTCTGGCAGTTTAGTGGCATTACTCAAAACGGGATGGCAAAAAACAATAACAAAGGCCTGAGTGACGTAAACTTCGTTCTATCTATCAAAAGATAGTATGCGACTTCATGCTATCTTTAATTGAAAAAGAGGTTAACAGAAGGATGGGGAAGGGGGGGGGGGGGGGGGTGTCTGACCTAAGCGAATCGATCCTAAAATCAACATGTTTGGTCATACGTTCTTGTTTCCATTCTTTTTCTTTTTTTTTTTCTTGCTTGCTTGTCAAACGGCTTTTTTTAGACGGGTTATAAAAATACTTACCTTACTAAGTACATGGTGAAAAAACTATTTAATTCCCTGCCATACACGATCATCTGCCGCTGTGTGGGCGGCAAGGAATACAGTTTCCCTTTTACTTCTTCTCTCTGTATAAAATCAATTTAATGGATACGTTTTACAAGGCATTGATTATGTTTGTTGTTTTTTTTTCTGCTTTGTCTGGCACTGTTTCATGCAGAAACCCTTTTTAAAATTTGTATCATAAGGACACAAAAAGCCCAAACGACCGAAAAACTGACCTAAAAACCCAACGGGAAGCCCGGATTTAAAAAATTTT
>NW_027623539.1:0-9798 GCF_034508935.2 Berghia stephanieae
TAGAACAACAAATTTAATTCAAGAACATGAAATTACAGACAAAAATAAGGAAATAGCCAGCTTAAAAAAACAACTTAGTTACATTAAACGCACGTACACTGTTTCAAGCCTGACAGAAAAAGTTCTTCGAATGGAGACAGGTGTACATTCTTTTAAAATATTTAATATTATTGTTCAATATGTTGAGCGCTTTAGAGGTAACATTATTTATTATAGTGGGTGGGAAGTTCAGGAAGAGACAGTTGCATTAAAAGACCAAATTTTCATCACACTTATGAAACTTAGACAGAATTACACCAACCTTCATATTTCACAATTGTTTAGCGTTAGTGAAAGTACTATTACAAATATTATACAAACTTTTATTCATGTTTTACATAAGCTTCTCTTTGAAAATGTTATGAAAGTTACATGCCCATCTAGACATAAAAATAAGCTATCAGCTCCATCATCATTTTTAAGATTTCCAAATTGCAGAATGATTATTGATTGTACAGATTTCCAAATTGCTATTCCTAAAGAAATGGATAAACAACGGTTAACTTATTCTTCTTATAGGTCCATGAATTCTTTTAAAGCTCTTGTTGGTGTGAGTCCAAATGGTGTGATAAATTTTGTTTCTAAACTTTATCCAGGGTCTGTCTCGGATAAGGCCATTGTACAAAATTGTGGATTGCTAGAACTTTTAAGCCCTGGAGATTTAATTTTAGCAGATAAAGGTTTCCTGATTCAAGATATTTTACCTCAGGGAGTAACTGTAAATATCCCTCCCTTTTTACATAATAAATTTACTGAAAATGAGATTTTATTAACAAAAGAAATTGCTTCATGTAGAATTCATGTTGAGAGGGCTAATGAAAGACTGAAAAATTTTAACATCCTCTCATATATTCCAACCATGTTAAGAGAAAAATCTGATATTATTTTTCAATTAGTTGCAGCACTTGTCAATCTCCAGTCTCCTCTTATTAAGGAGACTGCATTTTGTTAGCTTTGCCATTTATTTTGTACAACACACATATTTTGTTCATCATCATCAAATCACCATTCAAAATAATGGTTTTGTAGGTCACCCATACATGATATTATATGATAAACATGAAAAATTATGGCATTGTTGTATCCATGTATGTTCAATGTCTTTAACATTGTTAAATAAATGTCAGTCCTGGGTGGGGTTCCTGACCTCCCATAATGGGAAGGGAGGTACATACTGTGTCTTCTATCTCCCTATATCTGATTTCCAAAATGATTTCTCTCTTTGTCTTGGGATGAGATTACTTGGTTTTGTCCTGGCCCTGGCCGGATACCCTAGCTGGGAGGGAAACAAATGTATAGTTAGAGTTTTGAGAGACAATATTTTTTCCTTGTAAATCATCTCTCTGTTATGCACTGTATTATTTTTCCTTTTACATATTATCTTATCTTATTAAAAGCTGAATATAGGAATTACTTTTTAAATGCCTTATACAATAGTTTATAAGTACAGAATCTTATATAGCTTGTGTATTGTATCATTCACAGAGTTTTACACACTTTGAATGTAAGGAAAAAATATATCAATAGGACAATGTACAGTCGAAAATTACTACAGTTCACTCTGGATAATCGCAACTCGGTTAATTGCAACTTTCGGTTAATCGCGAAATTTCCCAAGAAACAGAATTAATTCTATATAAAAAGCACTGGTTAATTGCAACAAACTTCGGTTAATCGCAACAAATTTTCGCCCTCAACAAGTGGTAAATTCAAGAAATCAATCAATCTATACTGCCATATGGTTTTTATTTCAATCTTATTGCTCAGTATGTTGTGGACTAAGAACAATGTTTACAACAACTGGTTTGAGTTTACCATATATGCGTTAAATGTTGCAATAGTGGACTGGAAACTAAACTTCGGTTAATCGCAACATTTTCGCTGATCCCAAGGTGTTGCGATTATCCGGAGGGAACTGAAGTTATTGAAAATTGTTCATGATGGAATAAATCATAAATGTACAAAGTTCATTGTATAATGAAATATTAACAACAATAATCATGAAAGCAAAACCATAACAATCATGCATAAGTCTCTGATAAATTAGTCATACTTAAATCTCAGAGACGTTAACTCCCTATTAACTTATTTTGATCTGAAATCTTGGAATATATATTTTATATTTGTCGTCTCTGGTATATTTAATCTTGGAAAATGTAAACAAAATTGATGGATTTATATCATTTATATTATGAATTATCTTGTAGAGCTGTATTAAATCTCCCCTAATTCTTCTGTATTTGAGACTCGGTAGATCAAGACATATATGTATGATTTGTAAACAATTGAGTGAGTTCCTCTTGGCAGGGACCTGTGCTTGTGTCTGGATAGGACATTTAGTGGTCTCAAACTAATTACACAGATAGTGTGCTCTTGGAATCTACATCTGTTCCCTATTTGAACCATAACCCTTTCTCTCCCTTATTCTTGGGTGCTTTTATTGTAATTCTAGAACTTTTAACTTTCCCATTTTCATCCATTTTACTGGCGCGGATATGACCTAAATGTGTTGCAAGCGCTGTAAAACCTTTAAAAATAAACAAACAAACAAATTGTCAATCAAATTAAATTTTGAACTGATTGTATATATAAAAATTTCATAAAATGCTGATTTCATGCCTTACCAAGTGACAGATACGTGCTCAAAGTACTTTACAAGGGGTCCGTGGCCAACGGCAACATTTAAATGGAGGAAGGGATGTGACGCCTGTTATGCGATATTACAATTTTTTCAGACAGAGACAACGCTGTTAATGGCCAGGTACTCATTTTACATCTGAGTACGGTTAGAGAATGTGAGTAAAGAGCCTTCTCCAAGGACTCAACTATGCGCCTAGTGAGGCTCGAACCCACGACCTTCTGATCAGAAAGCGAGTGTCATACCACTAGACCACATAGCCGCACATAAAAATAACGTTTTTAACAATCATTTTCTTCTTTGTATAATTATGTTATTATTATTATTATTATTATTATTAGTAGTAGTAGTAGTAGTAGTAGTAGTAGTAGTAGTAGTAGTAGTAGTAGTAGTAGTAGTAGTAGTAGTAGTAGTAGTAGTGGTGGTAGTAGTAGTAGTAGTTGTAATGGTTGTATGTAGTAGTAGTAGTAATTATGGGCTTATTATTATGTTAATAATCATGGTTCATATCAATTTTTTGTCATTCTAATAGATGGTGCTGTATATGATCAATAAACAAATAATTCAATGGTTCCTTAAAACTTGGTGGTTTTTTTTCAACGATTAGCTGAATCTACTAAATGGGGACACACTGTTGAATTGACAGATACGCATGTGTTGCTCACGAGTCAGGTCTACTTAGTTCTTATCCAATCTGTTCATAAAGAGGATATTTGTTGTCATTATATTATTATTATATATATACAGAAAAGAATGAGACTACCTTTATATTTATGTTATTAAAGTTTAATATCAGTTTTGTGAAAGGGATGTATAGAAATATAGGGTTTAGTACATTATTTACTTATGATATGGGTAAAAATGTGATTTTTATAAAAATTTCTTAGAACATCTAGATTTTCTTTCCAAGTTTCATCTTTTGCAATAATTAGATAATGACAAAATCTCAAAGTCCAAACTACAAAGTAACAAAATTTTCTTTTAGTGAGATATAGTTGACCCTGAACTTGATGCCAGTATATATGGTTTTTCTTAAGATAATACTGACCATCAAAAATTCTAAACAAAATTTAGAATATACTTTATACATAACTCATATACAATGAATTATACTGATATGGAATTTACCAACACACATCCTCCAACAGTCATCAGGAGAAGCACCCAGTAATCCAGTCTCTCAGCCATTACCCTGCTTCAAAGTAATTCTAAGTACTTATTGTACTACACTGCAATAACGCAGAGTTATTTGATACTCCTACTAAAATAGAATTTGCGTAATTATTTACAAATATAATTTTATACGGATAGAACTGCAATTACAATGAATTATCTGGAAGTCTGGAAGTCAAAAAAGTACCATTCATTTCACTCATTGTAACTTTATTACAATGATTTTGAGTTTGGTAATTCTTCACTCTTTTCAAGTACTGAATACCCATGTTTTACAAGGTAAGCATACGAAATGCACATTTTAATTCATTTCTTATTTTTATAACTAAACATGCTTTGGGGTTGTGTGTTTGTTGATTGTGCATCAGCTGACGACACATTTGTCGCTACCGCGAATTACTTAACTTTATTACTTTATTTTGTGAAAAATAACAATAACAGGGCTTAAAAAAATTGAAATACTAATTCCCCCCCCCCCCCCCCAAATAATTTAAATCATCCTTCCATGTCAGGCGATTAAAACCAGGTGTTTCAATGTTCGATCCCCAGAGAAGGCCCTGATCCCCAGTCAAAAGGTTGCTAATTTTATCACGATCAAGGGGTTTCGAGTACTCACGACATTCCAGGCTCAGGGTCCTTTCGCGGGGTTTTAACTTTTAAGCCCAGCAGAGAACTCGCGCAATTCGGTTGGACAGGCCCGATACTATTTTTAGAAGGCCCTGATCCCCAGTCAAAAGGTTGCTAATTTTATCACGATCAAGGGGTTTCGAGTACTCACGACATTCCAGGCTCAGGGTCCTTTAAAAAAATACTTTTCATTCAGTTATTGTTATTATCTTTATTATGGCCGACACATCGTCCATACTTTTTCAAAACTTTTTTTTTTTTGGGGGGGGGGGGGGGGCTGTTTTTTTTATCGGAAAATTGGGTTTTGTATGTTATGTTCATGGAGAGAGAGAGAGAGAGAGAGAAGAGAGAGAGAGAGAGAGGGGAGAGAGAGAGAGAGAGAGAGAGAGAGAGAGAAATATTTTATAATGATAAGATATCTGTAGTGGTAGTATTATTAGTAGTTTTGAAATGCCTATGATGATGACAATGTGAGATAATTATATTAGTGTGATTATTTTTATTATATTTTTAAAAATTACGTACGGCTATGTCGTAGTGGTATGACACTCGCTTTTGGACCGGAAGGTCCTGGGCTCGAGCCTCGCTCGGCGCATAGTTGAGCCCTTGGAAAAGGCACTTTGCTCACTTTCTCTCACCGGACTCAGTTGTAAAATGTGTACTTGGCCGTTAACTGCGTTGTCTCTGTCCGAAGTAATTGTAATATCGCCTAACAGACGTTATGTCCCGTTCAACATGCGAAGTGTTGCTGTTATAAACTTTAGCATTGGCATGTATGTGCCTATTTTGCTGTAGTGAATTTAATTTAATTTTTTGTTTTCATCGACAGCTAACGTGAAAGAACACTGTTGACGTTACTGGTGTCCTGACAATCCATAAAGATGCTGGCTCAAGGGCTATTCTGGCAAGGTGTGTTGAGGCAAACCTTTGCCTGTGGCAAAACTCATCAATCAGCAAACCATCATCTGGGCCAGCAGACCAGAGTGTCTGCAGGCACTTTTTGACAATGGTTAGTAATGTTTTCAAATCTCCATTGCGCCTTTACATTTTTTATTGGTGATCAATAAAATAAATGCTCATTTTTCTAAATGAAAATGGCAAAGCATCATTTGAATTGAATTACTACTGAATGTATTAACTTAACGACAGACTATAGTTTGTTGCCAAGAGTTTTGTTCTATGGATGTAAAACCAATGAAATTTCAAGTGTGTTGGTGTGAATAATGATCATTTTTTAAAAATTGCTATGTCTTTGACAAATGCATTTTATGACAATAATGCCATTTCCAAAAATTGCTAATGAAATGTGTCTCTTTTTTATTTCAATTTTTCCATCCAGAGCAGGATCAACCCTCTTTGTGGAACTACAAAAAAAGTGGTGGCAAACAAGTAGTGTTGACTTTTTCTGTAAGATTTTCAAGGGTTTGGGAAAGCAAATTGCTTTTTATTCAGAGCTAGTGCACTATTTAACTGTTTTATTGTCTAAAATAGAATTGATTTTGCAGTTCAACTTGACTAGATATCTAATTTTATACAACTTGTCTCTCAAGTAGAATAAAAAAATGAAAAATGAGGATAGCGTGCCATATCATATTTTGAAAAATCATTTAATATATCTAGAAATCATCTGTATAACCTATTGTATACAGTAAATAATTAGGTTTTGTGATTATAATGATGAATTCATAAGGTATGACATCATATTTGACCACAAAATTATTTTATCTCTGGGCGTAAAAAAATCAATTTTACAGCATTTTTTTTTATCTAAGGGGTATGGGTTAGTGAACTGATTATAATTTTTTTTAGACTTAGATCAATCTACAAAATTTTCGTTTTCTTGTCCTATTACGGTCATATTTTGAAAGTTTGATGGATCATTTCTTTTAGTTGTCTGCAAAATCAGCCTTTTAACTTTATGTCAAATTATAGAAAAAGCTTGCGCTTTCTCAAATGTCTGTTTTATGTCATTTGTCTGATTTTCTAGCAATCCTACCTCAATCATTTTCCTTTAAATTATCTTCAAATTTATTCAGAATCTTTTCTATGATGTGTTTTACATCATGATGTGAGGGTGGTTGGATGGGAGCATCACCCTTGAATCATATACCTATGATGTTCGCATGGGTGTACGATCCGATAGTGATGTCGTTTCTTCTTCTCTTTACTAGCCTATCCTGCTTCTTTGGTTTGTGATTGTATTTTTGACAGGGGATATTTTTTTCCTGTAAATCCTCTGCCTGTTTGTTCTTGGTTATTTATAATTTAGCTTATGATGATATCTTTAGGTTATGATTTTGATTGACATTTGTACTATTTTTGTTAGATTGCTTGTTTTTTTGTTTCAGCGGTCTCTCATATAACCTCAATTGTGTTGGAAGAGACCTAAAGCAACAAACAAACAAACAAAAAACATCATGATGTAAGTGTTTGGGGGTAAATTAAAATTTAGCAATTTTATAAATTTTAAAATTCATTTGTTCCTGTCGATCCGCGCTAAATTTTCAGTTGAAATCAAATAAAAATTCTAAAAAAATTATTCCAAGAGTTTTCATGATATAGCTATTTATGAAAGAAACATTGTGTTTAAATTTGAAAGAAATTTTTATGCTAGTTTTTGGTGCATGTATGTTAGAAATTTTAGGGTTTTACGTCTAATTTTAGCTTATGTTGCCCCTTAAAAAAGTTTTTTTTTTAAATTGTTATTTTTGGTGTTTAGCATCAAATTATACATTACATTATTAGTTCATGAGATATAATTAAAGAATTTTAGAACTATAAAGCATATTTGACCACTAAAGTAATTTTTTGGTGAATAACAGCAGATATTAAATTATTTCGCAATTTTTTTTCTTAGAGGTATGGGTTAGCGAATCGTTTATAATTTTTTTCAGAATTTGATCAATTTATAAAATATTACTGTTTTCTTGTTCCATATTGGTTATACTTGATGAATGTTGGCCTTTGTCTGCATAATTAGCTTTATTATCAAATTAAAGACAAATTTTTCATTTTCTCAAAATTTCATTGTGCGTCATTCTCTGATTTTCTAACATTCACATCTGGATTGTTTCCCATCAGATTGTCTTCAAATTTGGTCAGAATTTTTCTTATGATGTGTTTTGCATCATGATGGTTGGGTTTTGGGCTAAACAAAAATTTAGCAGTTTTATGAATTTTTAAATCAATTTTTTTTCCTGTCATGTCACACCAAATTTTCACTAAGAAATCGAAAAAAAATTCTGAAAAATTTATTTTCAAGACTATTGCTAAACCTATCCATCTTGTTGTAAGAAACATTTTGTGTAAATTTGAAAGAGATCTGTTCGTTGTTTTTTTCTGCATCACTGTAAGAATTTTTGGGGTCTAATCTGAGCTTATATTGTCCCCCCTGGTGGTAGGGATTTGGTGGCTAATAGTATTAGCGCTGGTTAGGGACTCAGTAATAGCCATGTCGTAGGAACTCGGCGAGTAAAAGTGCTGGTGATAGGGATTCAACGAGTAAAAGCGCTGGTGGTAGGGACTCAGTGAGTAATAGCGCTGGTCGTAGGGACTCAGTGAGTAAAAGCGCTGGTCGTTGGGACTCGATGAGTAAAAGCTCTATGACTCGCTGAGTAATAGCGCTGGTGGTAGGGACTCGGTGAGTAAAAGCGCTGGTGGTAGGGGCTCAGTGAGTAATAGCGCTGGTCGTAGGGACTCAGTGAGTAAAAGCTCTATGACTCGGTAATAGCACTGGTGGTAGGGACTCGAAGAGTAAAAGCACTGGTGGTAGGGACTCAGTGAGTAAAAGCTCTATAACTCGGTAATAGCACTGGTGGTAGGGACAGTGTCAGTGAGTAAAAGCGCTGGTGGTAGGGACTTGGTGAGTTATAGCACTGGTGGTAGGGACTTGGTGAGTTATAGCACTGGTGGTAGGGACTCGGTGAGTAAAAGCTCTATGACTCAGTGAGTAAAAGCGCTGGTGGAAGGGACTCGGTGAGTAATTGCACTGGTGGTAGGGACTCGGTGAGTAAAAGCTCTATGACTCAATGAGTAAAAGCGCTGCTGGTAGGGACTGTTTGTGTATTTATTTGTCTTTGAGGGTTTTACGGCGCTTGCAACACATTAAGGTCATATCAGCGCCAGTAAAAAGGAAGAATGGGATAGTAAAAAGTTATAGAATTCAATTAAAGCACCCAAGAAAAGGTAAGACAAAGGGGAATTTGTTCAAATGGGAAACAGATGTAGATTCCAAGAGCACACCATCAAAGTACTCAGTTTAAGATCACCTAAAAGTCTCATCCAGACACAAGCACAGGTCCCGACTAAGAGGAATACACTCAAATGTTAACAAATCAAATATAATATGTAAATAAAACATAATACAGTACATAACAGAGAGATGATTTACAATGAAAAAAATATCATCTCCCAAAACTAACTATACATTCGACTGCTTCCCTCTCAGCCAGGGATCCGGCCAGGACCAGGACAAAACCAAGTAATCTCATTCCAAGACAAAGACAGAAAGCATGTTGGAAAACAGATATAAGGGGATAGAAGACACAGTATGAACCCCCCTGCCCACATTTGGAGGTCAGGAACCCCGCCCAGGTGGTAGGGACTGGGTGAGTAATAGCGCTGGTGGTAGGGACTCAGTGAGTAAAAGCGCTGGTAAAGGGAAATTTAGTGGTGTCACTGATTTTATGACATTAGAATATAAAGAAATTTACAACTACAATCAGACTAATGATTTTACAAAAGGTCCCCACAAAAAACTATATCTTTAAATTATTTAAACAAGTCTGTTGATTAAATTAAATTATAATTTTATTTTAAAAGATCAAGAAAATGTCAAAAAAAAAATGAAAGTTTTGACAACCAAAAAGTACCTATTCGTAACATATAAAGACACACAAACAAATCTTGTCTTCTTGCTCCTCTGTAATCTTGACACAGCTGCTCTGATATTTCGTGAAGATGTGTAGCATGAACACTACTTTTACTCTATACCGATCACGACCCAACAAGTATTGAGAACAACCATGCCTCTCAAATTTGTTTTACATACAGGACTTTGCACTATCCTTTTGAATCTGGATAGAGACTTGACCGACTCAATTGTTAAAAGGCACCTTTTTACTGTCACACGCTTTTATTGGGATGTGATATTACGACTTATAATGTCCCTTTTTATTTCGTTTACTGACCGACCACCTTTGAAATTTTGATATTCTAAAAACACAGTGTTTGGTCTCCTGTGTTATATTTGTTTTAAATTTTGTACCGACTGTATAACACAGTTTCTGCCCCTTTCTGTGTTATATTTTTATTGGGGAACA
>NW_027623540.1:5000-9803 GCF_034508935.2 Berghia stephanieae
GGAGAGTGAAGGAGAGAGATCGAGATAGAGAAAGAGACAGAGAGAGAAAGGAAGAGAGAATGAGAGAGAGAGATAGAGAAAGAGAGATAGAGAGAGAAAGAGAGAGGTAGAGAGAGAAAGAGAGAGAGAGAGGGAGAGAGAGAGAGAGAGAGAGAGAGAGAGAGAGAGAGAGAGAGAGAAAAGAGAGATTTCTCTTGTGTATCATAAAATTTAAAGAAAATGAACAGTGTGTTGTAGAGCATGTTCTGCTAAAGAAATTATGTATCGCAAGAACTTTACTGTGATTGTGTTTAAGTGATAAAAATCTATTTTGTGTTAGTTGGGTGTGAAGTTTTGGGGAAAATCCTGAAAATGGCTGCTAAGGAGAGGGTTAAAGTTCAAACTGGAGTTCTTCAGGGATGTTGCTTTCTCCATTCCTTTTATGCTCGTCATTGATTGGATAATGAGGGCCTTTACAATTGGAAAATCCGATGACATACAATTGACATCATGGCAACAACTTGAAGACTTTGATTTTGCAGTCAACACCGCACTGACTTCACACACACACACACACACACACACACACACACACACCCTTGCTGTAAATTCATCAAGAGTAGGTCATAATATAATAAGGCAAAGATAACGATTATATAAGAATATATGCTTCTTCTTCTTCAAGTACCAAGTCTGTGCCAGACATCGGTGATCATGATACGCCATTCACCTCTCTGATCAGATAACCTCAGAAAACTAATATTGCTCTTCTCTTTCTTTATCACCCAGCTGTTCAAACTATTCAAATATGTTTTTCTTGGTCTACCTTTACTCTTTTTAGCTTCTATCTTTCCCGTGCTACAACAGTTAATATCTCAAACGAAACCCTAGAAGTAAAGACCTCCTTTTATCGTGGCATTGTAATAAACAATCATGGAGGTACAGACAAAGATGTTGCATGAAGAATAGCTGAAGCCAAGACTGTGTGTGCCCTGGATGAAGCCCGTAAGCCTTTCAAGTTCTCAAGAAAAATAAATATGAGTCTCGACAAAAAAATGTTAACATTTATATAACAAATGTAAATTCCGTTTCATTGTATCGATCAGAAATATGGATGACAACCAAAGTCTTCACCAACGAATTACAGACTTTTATACACAAATGTCTGAGAATGCTTTTGGCCACAAGCGAACGGGAAAGGTCAGAAATTAAGATCTGTGGAAACTGTCAGACGACAACCTTAAATTATATACAAATCAGAAGAGAAAGTGGGGATGGATGGGCCAGCCATTTTGATAACCTGAATGTAACACCACAAAACGTGTTCTCTCATGGAATCCCAAGGAAGAAGAAGAAGATCAGGGAGGTGAAGAAAATAATTAATTGGCGACGGAGGAGCACGTTGGAGGAAGCAAATTGGATGGATACACGTGGAAACGGGTGGACAAGACGACCCGAAGAAGAGTCACATGGTGATGCAATACAACATCGATGGCCTAAGGCTGTCAAGCTTCGTGAACTTAGTAAGTTCACAAAGGTGTCAAAGCAAATTAGCGTTTAAGTAAGTCAAAGTAAGTCATAGTAATAGGCAATAATACACAAAACATTGATACAGATGAAACGAATTAAATATGACATTATAATTTGAACTTACTGATGATGTGTATCCCTCAAGAATCCTTAATCCACTGGTCCAAGCATTAGTAACACACTTTATAGTCACCTGGAACAATGATGCTGAAAACGAAAAATATCTTTTTGTTCTTCTTGTCGGTAAAACATGAACCAATCTGTACTTGGAGGAACTTATATTATTATATTTAATTCATAATTTAAACTCATCTCTTTCATAAGGTGGTCTTCGGGTAAGCAGGAACCAAGTTAAGGAAACACTTGGGTCTTACACGGAAATCACACTGTGTTATTTTTGTGTGTCAAGCTAAGCCACAAAGATAGAATTTTGGCACACTTTAGACTCGGTGCCGCTCGGCAAACTGCTGTTATTGGTGGCTTTGCTGTGCATCGATGCAGAACCAAAATATTATTTTCAGAACTACATTGCGGTTGTGGATTATAGAACAACATTAAGATTAATATTAAGACATTATTGCAGTCAAACAGGGCCATTAAATCCAATACGACTTCACCCGCACTATGATCAATATATTTTTTTTTCTCTCCCTCTTAACGACAACCCTTTAATTAATTAAAAAGAGTTAAATAAAAATATATTTAAAAATTTCGTTTCGTTTGTGAAAATTTGTTCTTTCATGCTTCCATTTTTTAAAGGAATTATAACATTGAAGAGCTCCATTCTACTGATTCTGACCTCCAAAATGGCGTCAATCGGGAGACTAGTAAACAGACAAGGTCGGTACTTTGGAGCACTTTCCCGTCTCTGCCAGCCGAGGCAGCTCTTGTACCTGCTATCAATCACAATGCTTCAATATCAACATCTGACAAGAAAAAGATGTTTCCTCTAGCGTTGAACCATGCAGAGTCCAGATTTGAACGACTGACAAAACACTTTGAGAACACCGACAAGGACAACGAAGAGGCGAGTTGAACTGAGTTGCTCACTCGGATTGTCACTGTTGACTCAATTGTTGACTGTTGTCATTATTTCCATTAAGATTTGTTGAAGTGAAACAAATTTAAAAAGCTAATTTAAAATGAAAAGGGACCACTATTTCACAGTACGGTGAAAATGCCTCACTGACAGACTATTTTCACCGGGTAAAAATTGGAGGGAGACTAAAGTGAGAGCCGCCGGGTTACCATGCTTGCTTCTATACGGGATAAATCATTCGTTTTGACCGAAAAAAAAATAAAAACTTACCGCTTCCCTCAAAGTCAAAAGCAGTTTAGATTTGAAAGATGCATTTGTTTTAAAAAACATTGGAAGGGGACAACCTTGATAATTTTTCAAAAGTTTTTTAAATTTTATATCCTAATTGTTTTCATAATTTTCCCGCGAAATCGTTTGGTATTTTTCTGTTATCAGTTACCCCCCTAGCCAGCGGGTTTCCAGATCATTTTTGAGTAAAGACCAAACAGTATAGCAAGGGCCAGATTTCCGGGGCAGGAGCCCAAATACCCCAAACCCCCTTTTCCCCCCTCGCAAAATTTTTTATTTTTGTTAAAATTTAAGGGGATAAGGAAATTGTATTATAAAGCATTAGCAAATGCAAATCGTGGTTTTAGCACGTGTTCATTTAAAATTTTAGATTGCCAAAAAAAAAATTTTTTACCGGGGTCCAAGTAAAACAATTAAGGGGAAAGTCAGGGGAAACCCCAAAAAGGGTTTTACAGTTACAGGGGCCAATCCAAACCAAATTTTTGGGAGGCCCCCAAAGGGCCCAAAAATGAACCCCCGGCCCCCGGGTTTTTAAAAAAGTTTAGGGGAAAAAGATAGGAAAACAAAGTGTCCAAAAAAGGGGAGAAATTGGTGCTTTAGTGCCAAAAAAAAGGCCTTTTTTTTTTTTTTTAAAATTAAAACTTACTGTTTTGGGCCCTGGCCTTCACAACCAAGAAAAAATATCACTTTTCTCTGCCCCAAAACGAAAATATCTCCCCCTACGGTCTAATTATTTGTAGCAGCCGAAAATTTTCAAAACGTCACGGAACTGTAAAAACAACACGGAATCCATAAAGTTTATTTACGGCATTTTTTTAACCGGTAAACAAAAAATTTTCGTTTTCATTCGACCAACGGTCAGATTGGCCGGGTTTTTTAACGAACTAAATTTTTTAAAAAAAAACAAAATTTTTCTTGAAAGGTAAAGAGCTATTTTTTTGAAACAGAGGTAGGTTTTTAAAAAAAAAACTTTATATTTTAGTGAAGCATGCCAAGGCGGTTGGCGTGCAGGGGGTTGGGGTTTTCCAAAGGGGCCCCCTCTCATTTCATTTTTACCCCGTACCGAATACTTGTAAGTTTTTCCCGTACGGTAAAAAACTTAAGGGCTGCCTGAAGCCGGTGATCAAAAAATACAAAACGAAAGATGAAAGGAAGTACTACTGAATACCTACGGGGAAAACTTGGGAACGATTTTCACCGTCAGAAAATTGATGAAAAATACACTATTTTAAATTACGGTGATAAAGGTACTTTGGTAAAAAAAAATTAAATTGGGTTGAGCCAAGAAACCCCCTATCATTTTTTAAATGCTTTTCAAAAAGATTCTAAAGATACCAAAATTGTGAAAATCAATAAGCAAAAAAAAGTTATGTTAGTTTAAAGGGAAAAATGGTCTTCATTTCCTTTTTTATTTACCCAGGACTTTGTGACCTGAAATTGGGGCTTTTGGTAGTAACCACCTTGGATTTCAAAAAGGTCTAAAATGGGCCCTAAATTTGGTAAGGATTTTACTGGAACGAATTTCATGGATGCGGTATACAATTTCCCTGAATTAATTTTTTAAAAAAATTAAATGTTAAATAAACGGCCCCCCATGAAATTTTGATTTTTCCCAATTCTAACTTTAATTATCCAAACTAAATTATACCCAAATTTTTTTATAAAAAAAATTATACTAAATTGGCATTTTTTTTAAAATAAACTACACCAAAAAAAAAAGTAATTTTCCAAAAAATAAAAAATCAACATTTTAAAACCATCCATAAACAAAAAATCTATGGAACTTTTTCTTGACCCATCACTCAAAAAAAAAAAACGGGGTCACAGCACTAGGCCATTTTCGCTCCCGCTGGGGGCAATGGACGTTACCAAATACCTAGTGTAATGGGTGGAAGGGGAATTTCAATGCAGGGGAAAGTTCGCCGGAAAAAAACCGGGGTGGCCGGATTTTTATTTTTTTAAAAAAA
>NW_027623541.1:2500-9797 GCF_034508935.2 Berghia stephanieae
CTGTTAGAAAATAAAAGAAATAGATGGATATAATAAAAATTAATGTATAGAAATGTATAAAAATGACAGATTTTCCAAATAAAAAAAAAGAATAAGATAGTAAATACAAAACGTTTCGGGTTCAATATACTATTCCTTGCAGTCGTCCATGTTTTGTATTTAGTATTTTATTCTTTTTTTTTTTTTTTAAAAGCTGTTATTTTATACATTTCTATAAATTCAATTTGTTAAAATACCAATCACCCCGACATAATAACACTTTGAAACGACAGGTCACACGAACTGATGTCGACGTGCATTTGTTTGCAGGTCTGATAACCCAAATCATTATGGGCCCATTGTTGTAATGGAAATATTCTCAAACCAACGCAAAATATTGTCCTTTACAACAATTATGTTAAAACAAGCCCATGTTTATGCTCGGTTATCAGACCTTCAAATACGTACACGTTGATTGATGTCTTTTTCTGTGTGTCAAAGCTTTAAGCAATGGCCATTTGGCAAAACTTCAGACATGGGTTTGGCTTCCAACATTGACTTGGCTCCCATTTATTCATACACAAAAAGCATTGTTCGGTTGACTGGATTGTCCGGCTGATTGGATTGTTGGCTATTACCTTCATATGGGACCCACCCCTTCAATTTGTAACATTTCACACACACACACACACACACACACACACACACATATATATATATATATATTTTATATATATATATATATATATATATATATATATATATATATATATATATATAAAATATATGTGTGTGTGTGTGTATATAAAATGTTTGGCAGATGTCATGTAGGTCAGTAAGAAGGAAACTCATATTTCGTCAAGACAACCGTTTCTACGCGCAATGCTTTTCGTCAGTTGGAGATCATCCTGGATCTCAGTCGTCTTAATGAATTGTGAGTTGTTTTTAACTCATTCAAATTATATATATATTATATATATATATATATATATATATATATATATATATATATATATATATATATATATAGGTGTGTGTGTGTGTGCCTGTGTGTGTGTAATATACCTGCTGTAGTCTCCTGGTAATACTTGGAACTTTCCAAGGTCACAGGTCTGATCACGGTTGCAACGGTCAAGATCATGAAGGGTCACCATACCCTTCCGATGCCGGCTGAATAGCCACATAACATCCTTTTCTTGTTCAATCAAACCTGTTATTTATAAAAGAAATATAGAACCGTGGTGGGAAAATAAGATAGACTATATTCATTGTCTACCGCACAATTAGAAAATAATAATTGACGTTAATGCCTCTAGTATTTCTGTCTCGTCATAGCTGACTGTTTCAAATACATAGAAATGTCATTGGGGATTATCCGATTTGAATCTCTTCTTCATTTCCTTCTTCTTCTTCTTCTTCTTCTTCTTCTTCTTCTTCTTCTTCTTCTTCTTCCTCTTCTTCTTCTTCTTCTTCTTCTTCTTCTTCTTCTTCTTCTTCTTCTTCTTCTTCTTCTCTTCTTCTTCTTCTTCTTCTTCTTCTTCTTCTTCTTCTTCTTCTTCTTCTTCTTCTTCTTCTTCTTCTCTTCTTCTTCTTCTTCTTCTTCTTCTTCTTCTTCTTCTTCTTCTTCTTCTTCTTCTTCTTCTTTCTTCTTCTTTTCTTCTTCTTCTTCTTCTTCTTCTTCTTCTTCTTCTTCTTCTTCTTCTTCTTCTTCTCTTCTTCTTCTTCTTCTTCTTCTTCTTCTTCTTCTTCTTCTTTTCTTCTTCTTCTTCTTCTTCTTCTTCTCTTCTTCTTCTTCTTCTTCTTCTTCTTCTTCTTCTTCTTCTTCTTCTCTTCTTCTTCTTCTTCTTCTTCTTTCTTCTTTCTTCTTCTTCTTCTTCTTCTTCTTCTTCTTCTTCTTCTTCTTCTTCTTCTTCTTTTCTTCTTCTTCTTCTTCTTCTTCTTCTTTCTTCTTCTTCTTCTTCTTCTTCTTCTTCTTCTTCTTCTTCTTCTTCTTCTTCTTCTTCTTCTTCTTCTTTCTTTTCTTCTTCTTCTTCTTCTTCTTTCTTCTTCTTCTTCTTCTTCTTCTTCTTCTTCTTCTTCTTCTTCTTCTTCTTCTTCTTCTTCTTCTTCTTCTTTCTTCTTCTTCTTCTTCTTCTTCTTCTTCTTCTTCTTCTTCTTCTTCTTCTTCTTCTTCTTCTTTCTTCTTCTTCTTCTTCTTCTCTTCTTCTTCTTCTTCTTCTTCTTCTTCTTCTTTCTTCTCTTCTTCTTCTTCTTCTTCTTCTTCTTCTTCTCTTCCTTCTTCTTCTTCTTCTTCTTCTTCTTCTTCTTCTTCTTCTTCTTCTTCTTCTTCTTCTTCTTCTTCTTCTTCTTCTTCTTCTTCTTTCTTCTTCTTCTTCTTCTTCTTCTTCTTCTTCTTCTCTTCTTCTTCTTCTTCTTCTTCTTCTTCTTCTTCTTCTTCTTCTTCTTCTTTCTTCTTCTTCTTCTTCTTCTTCTTCTTCTTCTTCTTCTTCTTCTTTCTTCTTCTTCTTCTTCTTCTCTTCTTCTTCTTCTTCTTCTTCTTCTTCTTCTTTTCTTCTCTTCTTCTTCTTCTTCTTCTTCTTTCTTCTTCTTCTTTTCTTCTTCTTCTTCTTCTTCTTCTTCTTCTTCTTCTTCTTCTTCTCTTCTTCTTCTTCTTCTTCTTCTTTCTTCTTCTTCTTTTCTTCTTTCTTCTTCTTCTTCTTCTTCTCTTCTTCTTCTTCTTCTTCTTCTTCTTTTCTTTCTTCTTCTTCTTCTTCTCTTCTTCTTCTCTTCTCTTCTTCTTCTTCTTCTTCTTCTTCTCTTCTTCTTCTTCTTCTTCTTCTTCTTCTTTCTTCTTTCTTCTCTTCTTCTATCTTCTTTCTCTTCTTCGCCTCTTCTTCTTCTTCTACTCTTTCCTATTATTTATTATTATTATAATATATATATATGATAATAATAATAATAATAATAATAATAATATAATAATAATAATAATAATAATAATAATAATAATAATAATAATAATAATATTATATATATTATTATTATTATTATTATTATTATTATTATTATTATTATTATTATTATTATATTATTATTATTATTATTCAGCACAATCATCAACATGATCATCACCATCATCATCATCATCATCATCATCATCATCATCATCATCATCGTTATCATTATTACACCATCATCATCATCATCATCATCATCATCATCATCATCATAATCATCAACACCATCATCATCATCATCATCATCATCATCATCATCAACACCACCACCATCATCAACATCCCTACCATGTTCGATGAAGTATTCCGACTCCGGCCAGGTTTCGTCCCCTACTTGCACCATCTTGTGAAGGGAGAGAACTGGAGCCCGTATCTTAGTATCGTAAAGCGTCCCAAAGTTCGTGTCCTTGTATCCAAACACCCGACCCATGTGACTGTCAGATGAATATCTCTGTTGATGTCAAAGTTCATGATGGTAATTATCAAGAGTTAACGTGTGAACTTCCGACTTAAAAAGTAGTCCTTCAATGGAGCCGGAGTTTATCCCGGTTTCTAAAGCGTGAAACTGACAACAGCATAGGACGCTAGTGTATCGGATAGTACTTTCCGTCAGATCTATCAGACCCAGCTACCCAATCACTGCTGGGTGGACAGGGGAGGGGATCAGAATAAATCTCGACTGCACCCGGGATCGATCTTGGTCCCTTTGCTTGTAAACCGAGTCCTCTACCATTGAGCTCACGGGACCTCCGCCCCCCCCCCCCCCCTTCACCCTCAACTTAAAACAAACCGACTAAAAGCGGCATTATATCAAAATGGAATAGATGAAAACAAAATGAATTAAAGTCCAGATTATCAGAATTTGGAAATTACAGAATTGTTTTAATGTAGGAAACCGACGTGCACTTATTTGCAGGTCTGATAACCCAATTCCTTATGGGCCACTTATGGGGTCATTTTTTGTAATGGAGATCTCAAAAAAATGATTCAAAATATTGTCCATTCAAACAATGTTAAACTAGGCCCATAAGTGGGTTCGGATGTCAGACCTGTATATATGCACACGTCGAAGGAAACCGATTATTTATTGAATTTAACGAAACTATTACTCGTATTGTGACGCCATTTGAAAGTCAATGGACCGCCTTGTAAGTTGTCGTTAGTCGTGCTCAATGATACAAATCGTCAAATCGGTTGAACTTCTTCTTCTTCCAGTGTCATCTCATGGGTTGAGGTCGACTTGAAATGACACGCCAATCTTCCCTGTTGACAGCTTGCTGACTGCATTCGGCTGCCGACAATCCTGTCCATGTCCTCACATCATCTATCCAAGTTCTTGCTGGCCTGCCTCTTCCTCTTTTCCCCTCAACTCTACCCTCAAGAATGTCCTTGTTGACAGTTTGATGGCGTCTTAGGTGTCCAAAATACTTAAGTTTTCTTGTTTTTATTACTTTCATTAGGGTCGGTCTGATATCAAGGATGTTGAACTACTGAATACAATTTATTTGCTTTTGTGCTTGTCGACTTGTATTTTGACGTCATTTTTTTTTTTTTTTTTTTTGGTCAGTGTTAGGCTATGAGTTAACGAAGGCTACGGCGGGACACAAGGACTTGTTTTGTCATGTGGTCTGTTTGACACTCGCTTTCGGATTCGAGCCTCGTTCGGCGCATAGTTTAGTCCTTGGAAAGGGCTCTTTATTCACATCCTCTCACCGTATTCAGGTGTAAAATGAGTACCTGGCCGTAAAAAGCGGTGTCTGTGTCGGGAAAAAAATTGTAATATCGCCTAACAGGCGTCATGTCCCGTTCTACGTGTTACATATTGCTGTTGGTCAGGGACCCATTGTAAAGCGCCTTGAGTACGTTTAGTGGATATTGCGCTATATAAAAGCTCGTTTTTTTTATCGACTTATATTTTGACGTATTTTGTTTTCGTCCGTGTCAGGCTATGAGTTAACGAAAGGCTATAGCATGACAGAAGGATGTGTTTTGTGATGTCAATTTTAGATTATTGCTACTACTATTTGTCAATTGCCGTTGTCAGTGCTCACTGAAACAAATTATGATCCCGTTGGTTGAATGAATTATTCAACACAACTCAACTCACGATTTGCTTTGTTTTTCTGTCATCACCTTGTTTTTCCATGTCATGTTTTGGTTAGTGCTGTGGCAGGCGATGAATTTTTGAAAGCTGCCAGACTATATCTTTTAACAATCAGTTGTTTACTATTCTTTACTCTTCCAATCCATTCCGCAGTTTCATGTGATGAAGATTGACGTAACTAGTCAATAGGGAATGAGATTTCAAAGCAGATTTAAGAGTAGCGCCCCTTTGTTGGAAGTTGCGTCTTGACAACCGACAGACGCCATCGCCATTATTAGTACCAATCATTAGCGGGAAGTTCAGTAAGTCTAGGAAGGGTTGTCTCATCGTATTGTATTGTTTATCAACATCTTTTTTTTTTAATTTGTAGTCTACATCATATTTTGTTAACATTTCATAATGGAGAAAACTAAATAAAAGATCTACGTTGATTATGATATGCATTTTTCTACAGAAATATGAATAATAAATTTTGTATCTGGAGCGCTGGGGTTGTAGTTGGTTTGTTTACAAATAATTTCTCTTCGGTGACGTCCAATCAAGGGACGCTACTCTAATCCCTATGGGAGCAATCTATATTCAGGTTTTCGTCCAACCAAGACATCAAAGTGAAGTTGTTGTATGAGTCAGATCATGGGTTCGAGCCCCCATCCCCGCGCGCCACATTTGTATTCTCCAATGTCTTCTGGGACTTTTCTACTCACTTCATTGTCTGTTCCTATCAACAATATTTTTGCCTCCTGAATTGGCAACACTGATTAATCATCGGCTTCGAACAGATTTGTAAAACAATCCACAGTTGGCGGATTTCTACAAGATTTGCCACCATATTTTAACTCGTTTTCTTTGCACTTTATCTAAGATGGCCTCATCCACTCATTTTACTGAAATAAACAACACTAACAGCCTACTAATATCAAATTGAAAAAGCTGAGGTTTGATCCCTAGTCGAGGCCGACTCATATTTTTGTTTATGGTATTTTTTTATCTTGTACTTTTCGTTTTGTTTTTTCTTTTTTTTTTCAGTTTTTTTTTTTTTTTTTTTTTTTTTTTTTTGCTTTGTCTGGCACCGTTTCATACACAATTGTTCAGATCTAAAAGCATACTAAGGGAGGTGTAAAAATAATTTATGTGTGCAAGGTAAATAATATCAGCGATGGCACACTTGCACATCGCTCTTGTGTATTTCTATGCTAATATAACGATGAATGATGTGTAACATTATGATGACATGATAATTTCCATTCAGCATCAATGAAGTATATCTTATCTTATCTCATCTAATCTTATCTTATCTTATAAGAATATAAAGTTACTAACCTGGCAGATGAAATAGATGATGGTTTGCTTGTTGGATAGCCCAGTAGGTAGCATGTCCCCGAAGACAAGTCCCCTCCAGCAGCCTTCTGCAAAGTCACCCCTTTCTCGGGGAAGTCTGTCCGAATTGCACTTCTCAGAGGCCTGTTGACAAAAAAAAAAAGAAATGGAATTGCTGTAATAATATGATTCAATAGTCCGCCCAGCAGCCAGCAGCTTGGTGCTAAACAAAGGAAATCGGTACTTTTTATTCTTCATGCTGGCTAGAACTTTTTCGCATGTCATGTGATCAGAATGTATAAAAGTCAAAACATGATCAGATGTAGATATATTGTTTTTGTCCTCTGGATACACTCTTAAAGCTCGTGGGAAAAGTATTTCAAAGGGGGGTGATGGAGATAATGGCCCTCCGCCATTGGTTTCGATAGTTTTTTTTAAACCCGTTTTTATGTGTCCCTAACGAGGGAAGTGGGGCCCCCTCCCCGACCCTATTGCTTTTATTATTATTGTGAGTTGAAAGATTTTAAGATGCGTGTTGGGCTGTATGCCGTTAGGTAAAAAAACTAAAATTCTTTGGAAAAACCCCCAGATGAATTGTACCAACGTACAGAAATGTGTGAACCTTTTTAAATTTTGAAATCTGTTGGGGGACGCTACAGCAACCGTTTCCCCAAACAGACGGTTTTTAAAAAAGAAAGGCGCCCGGGAAATTTCGTCACTTCATTCTAATAATAATAATTTTATTTTATTGTCCCCAAAAAAGGGCCATTTGTCATTTTTGGGTTTCACATTTTTTAACAATACAATATTGACCCTGACACACTCACACAAAATGCAAAACTAAATAACATTGTTTGTTTTCGTAAAAAAAAAAAAAAAAAAAAAAAAAAAAAAAAAAAAA
>NW_027623542.1:0-5000 GCF_034508935.2 Berghia stephanieae
TAATAATAATAATAATAATAATAATAATAATATAATAATAATAATAATAATAAAAAATAATAATAATAATAATAATAATGATAATAATAATAATAATAATAATAATAATAATAATAATAATAATAATAATAATAATAATAATAAATAATAATAATAATGATAATAATAATAATAATAATAATAATAGTAATATCATCATCAACATAACATCATCTTCATCATCATCATCATCATCACCATCATCATCATCATCGTCATCATCATCATCATCATCATCATCATCATCATCATCATCATCATCATCATCATCATCATTATTTTTGTTATTGTTTTTATTATTTGCGTGTGTTTTAATTGAAAATTAATAAAATTAGCTCTCATTTTAAATGGTTTTGAACAGGAAATTAACCTACATTTAAGATTTAAGCCAAGACCATCTAGTTTGAGTCGATCTGTGAGTGGATCTATACCAGTTGAATGACCAACTTATCATCATGTCATGCTAATGTATCTCACAGACCTGGGACCTCATGGTCAAAGAAAAGTGTACCATGGCCAGTCTTCAGCCCCCAATGATACAGATGCTGGGATCTCACTGCAGCGATTTGCCAGAACCCCACTGGCGTCTCAGAGCAGTCACCACGACCTATGAGGTCAAGGACACAGTTCTAGACGCAATCGGAGTGCTGACGTCATCCATCATTATTTGTTACTCCCTGATAGGTGTATATCAATCCACTAACACTACTACTAACATTTCTGCTGTTGCCACCACTGCTGCTATACAACAACAACAACTACTACTACTACTACTACTACTACTACTACTACTACTACTACTACTACTACTACTACTATTTCTACGACGACTACTACTACTACTACTACTACTACTACTACTACTACTACTACTACTACTACTACTACTACTACTACTACTACTACTACTACTACTGCTGCTGCTGCTACCACTACTACTACTAGTGCCGCGCTGAAGACCGGTCTGGACCGCGGTCCCACGGTCTTTTAGCTGTGAACCGAAGACCGGTCCCATAGGGGAAGACCGGCGGCGGTCCTCACTTCTTATCACCTTTCAACTAGTGCGGGGCGGTCCTTGCAAGGACCACGGTCCTACGGTCTCGCGCCATAGCCTACTACTTCCCCAGCGATTCGTTGCTTCGGTTGCCTATCTTCCACCAATCACCACCCATCCCACTTAATTAATCGCACCCACCCCCCTTTGCCATACACTAAACGACACAGACGACCATACAGGCAGACGACCACCAACCTCCACTCCGCAAACCGCCCTTTCGTGTGTGAGATGGGGGGAACAGGAGGCGCACGCCTTGGACGATTCCATTATACGGGGTAAATTTCAAAATTTACTACACCATAATGATCGCAATGACAATGATCTATGGTGAAGGCATGACCCCTCTTCTCTAATGGGTTATTGTTTGAAATGTATGTGACTACTAAAGATGTGTGTGTTTGTGTGTGTGTGTGTGTGTCGAACCTAGCAAGTAGCAAATCCGATTTTTTTTTGTTTTCTTTTGTCCATCTCTTGTCACCACTCCTTTCTATCGCAGTGTTGTCATTTAAAATAATACAATAATATTAAAATTTCGTTTGGTGTTTTTACTAATCAAATAATATGAGTTTCATTAGTTTCTTCCTTCCAAAAAACCCAGTTATAACGTCTGAATTTTAAAAAAGTCCAATAGAATATTTGGGGACCCCGATAGCTCAGTTGATAGAGCACTCTCTTTATACGCAAAGGGCCAGAGATCGATCCCGGGTGCAGTCGATTTTTTTCTGAATCCCTGTCTACTCAGCAATGAATGGGTAGCTGAGTTTGTTAGATCTGGCGAAAAGTCACCATCGACCCCTCTTATTACCTCATCCACCCCCTCTTATTATAACTTCACGTCTCTCTCTTACTCTTCAATGCTCGCTGCCCTCTAATGTGTGTGTGTGGGGGGGGGGGTAGTAGTTGCGTGTGTGTATCAACGCCACGAACAACTCGATCAACGCCTTGGGCGATGCCATTATCTCCGTTAATGGGGATAAATTTCAAATTTTATTAAATTATCGAAGTAACAATGGAGTACGGTGAGCAAATAAAGAAGGCATCACCCCTCTTCTCTAATTAGGTTACAATTTGAAATGAGTGTGACTACTCCGTGTGTTTTACTCCTGTAGACCACGGTTTTCATCGTGTAGCGGTCTTTAACGGTTCAAGAATGAACGATCCCACGGTCTCAAAGGTCAAACCGGCTCGAATTTCCAACAGTCTCTCAGGAATGTTCAATGTCGAAAAGGACCGGTCCTTGCGGTCTTCATTTCCCAAGGACCGTAGGACCGTGGTCCTTAAGCTTGCCAAGGACCGCCCCGCACTAACTACTACTAATACTACAACAACAACAAATACGACTACTATTACTGCTACTACTACTACTACTACTACTACTACTACTACTACTACTACTACTAATAATAATAATAATAATAATAATAATAATAAATAATAATAATAATAATACTACGACTACTACTACTACCACTGATACTACTACTACGACTCTTACTACTACCACTGCTTCTACTACTACTAAAACTACTACTACTACTACTACTACTACTACTACTACTACTACTACTACTACTACTACTACTACTACTACTACCACCACTACTACTACTACCGCTATTACTGCTGCTACTGCCACCGCTTCTTCTTCTTCTTCTTCTTCTTCTTCTTCTTCTTCTTCTTCTTCTTCTTCTTCTTCTTCTTCTTCTTCCTCTTCTTCTTCTTCTTCTTCTTTATATGTTGCACCATCTCCCAGTTTAAAATTAACTATAGCATCAGTTGCTATTATTTAAAATGTCATATTCCATATCTTTACTTTCTTTCCCAGAGGCTGGCTTGGTTTCACGTCTGATCGTGGATGAGCACAGTCGTAGTAAATACATCAATGGGTGTGTGGGTCAACAGGGATCTACTGTCCGGACAGTGTTCGATTTCAATGCTCCCCGTACACCAAAACCAACCAAGGTAACTTGTAAAATTATGCAGAACTACCTAGTACTACGAACAATTCCGTAGAAATTTTGGCTCCACCTACAGAACAACATTCGCTTCTTTGACTCAATTTTTTTTTTAATGAGCTTTATATAGAGCAATATCCACTAAATGTGCTCAAAGCGCTTTACAAGGGGGCCCTGGTCAACATGTAGGACGGGACATGACGCCTGTTAGGCGATATTACAATTTTTCGGACAAAGACAACGCTGTTAACGGCTGGGTACTCATTTTACACCTGAGTACGGTGAGAGAATTTGAGTAAAGAGCCTTTTCCAAGGACTCAACTATGCGCCGAGCTCGAGGCTCAAACCCAGGACCATCCGATCCGAAAGAGCCTCACAATAAATATTAGTTTTTTTAGAACCACATACGTTATTCAGGCCTTCGGGGCATTTTTTTTTTTTTTGGATCATGCTAGGGACAAATTATTTATTCCTCAAGCTATCTAAAATGCCTTTTTTTTCTTTTTCCCCTTGAAACTACGATTTTTTTTTAATTTCAAGTTGGCAGCTCTGATGTGACTCTCGAACTCAAACTGGTTTTGTGCCGGGTTGAACCAGATGCCGAAAAAATCAATTGTAAATTAATTAAAAGTACACGAAATTTACGAAATTTTAGTTTTCTGTTCTTGAAGAGGTAGCGATATAGCTCAGTTGGTAGAGCACTCGCTTGGCACACATATAGTGGCCGAGATCGATCCAGGTGAAATCGAGATTTTTTTTCTATCAACCTAGGAGTGATAGTGTAGCTGGGTCTGTTAGATCTAGCGGAAAGTACTTTTGCGATAGACAAGGGTCCTTTCCAAAAGATAGCAAGCAATTGCTATTATCCGTTTCACGCTATAGAAATCGTAATAAACCCGGGCTTCATGGATGGTTCTTGAAGTAACTATTTTCAACTTCTCCATTAGTAGCAGTAAGCTTCGCAGTCCGAATGACGCTTGCTGAGAATTGTGTGATTCAGTCATGGTCGATAAGTATAGCTGCTCTCTTCCACATTGTGATCACAAGACATCAGCAAATTGATGAATAAGCCAGTGACTGAATGTGGAAGGAATGTGATGCAGAATAGAAGCTTGGCAGTTGTGGAGGCCACGTCCAGGAAGGATAAGCCATGATGATGATGATGATGATGATGATGATGATGATGATGATGATGATGATGGTGATGATGATGATGATGATGATGATGATGATGATGATGATGATGATGATGATGATGATGATGATGATGATGATGATGATGATGATGATATTACAATCACTGCTAAGTTCAGTGCTATCGGTAACAAGACACTCGAGTAGAGCTAAAACAGAAAGTCTTCAGATAGGAAACTCCCCTTCAAACAACTGTTTAGCCCTCAACTAATTACACTCAAAGGGGGCTGGACCTCACCTAGACCATGATTCAATTGCACATTTATTGTTCTTCAATCATACACTAAATAAGGTGCTCTCGTTACCAAGAAACTCGGATAGAGCTAAAGCGTAATGCCTTAAGAGAAGAACCCCCCCCCCCTCGATAAATATTTGGGTCCTCAACTTCTTATACTCTTAATTGGCTGAAACGCAACTGGGTCATGATTCCATTGTACATTTTATTTCTTCTTGAGTCACAAGCTAAATAAGGCGCTGTCGGCATAAACAATGATATTCTACTTCGTTTTTACCAATTTCAAGTGGTTAAGGCATTGCACTGTGATCCGAAAGGTCCCGGGTTCGAGCCCCGCTTCAGTCACGTTCGGGTTTTTTGTTTTTTTTTCAAGACCAATAACCCCCAATTTGCTCACTTGGACAACATGGGTGATTCCTGTTGACATCAGACATCCTGTTTGAAGGAATATCTATATTTCTTCATGGAATGCCTCGGCGACGGTATCTTGTGATGATGTGGCGGAAGGGCGTATGTTTTT
>NW_027623543.1:0-9802 GCF_034508935.2 Berghia stephanieae
TCTGCAGGGAAACACTTAGTTAACCGCATCTCGGACAGTCGCATAATGTAAACAATGCAGTGAGGGTTGACATAGCAAACAAACACAGATTTACTATCGATGGTTTTTCTAAGTAAAATACCCACTTTCTAACACTTATAAATAATAAATGTCTAAAAAAATACGGAAATCGTGTGATAACAGTCCCCTTTAAAGCGGTAAAAAAATAATAATGGAAAAGAGAGGTGATTTTTCAATTATTGTTTAAAACAACCAATTATTTGCCGGGCACGTGTGAATGTGTGTCAAAAATTTCCCAGTTTTGATTGTAAAAAAATCTACTTTTAATTGCTTTTAGACGATCAAGGGCTGACGCGTTCTCACTGGTTCCTCGATTAGTTAAAAAATAAAAACTTAACCACTAAACCCACACCGACTATATCCTATAAAACCCGGGTTAAATTTACCCCATCCCTTTTTTATTACATTTTCCTGATAAAAATTTATGGGCGTATTCAAAGCAATGTTCTTTTTTTAAAAAATTTAAAATAGGAATTGGATAAAATAAAATCTACTGCTCTTTTAATACATTTTTTCCAATTCTGAAAAGTAGAAAAATTCTAATTGGTGAGTTAAGTTTGCAAAGTTGTATGTTTTGGCATGATTCATCAGTGAGTATTTTACTTAAAGGCAACCAATATTAGTTAAATTTGCTTCGTTTCGCATCACTACCATTGTTTGCTGAATAAAAACTGGTCGGACTCCAACTCATTCAGGTTAAAGTCAAGGGGGTTAGATCCAAAAAAAAAATCCCTTAATGTATTTTATCTTGTTTGAGACCACCGAAAGTTCCGCCTTCACCTTGATCATCAACTTGCTTCGTAACCTAAGAATGTATGCGTTTAGGTAAAACACTCACACCACCCGCCTCCCTGTACAACGTACTAATAGATAAAACAAATACGTCACTCGGGGCCCTTTTTTATTTGGTTTTTTTTTTTTTTTACCACTAGTTTATGTAATTCCAAAAACCCCGATTAACCAACTAAACTTTTAAAGGGGTTCACATATTTTTTGGGGTTTTGGGCCGTTTTACTTCCGGGGGGCAATGTTGTGATTTTCTTCGCCAAAGCACACGCATACTAGATAGAACGAAGTTGACGTCACTCATGTCTTTGTTATTTTTTTTTTTTTTTTTTTGCAATCCGCGTTTAGACAATTCTCACAAAGTGTTTTTAACCAAATAAGATAGTATGCGCTTGGCTAAAAACTCATAACTTTGCCATCCGAAGTATAACGCCCAACAAAAAACGTGTGATCCTAACGTTTATATCGGGTTAATACAATTCAGTGAGCATTACTCATAAACGGGGAAAAGAAAAAAACAATAACAAAACCTGGTGACGTCATCGCATACTACTATTAGCATTAAAGGTTACACATTTTTTTTTAAAAATTTTCTGATTTACTTCCGGATGGCAATTTTTGACTTCTTAGCTAAGCGCATGCTATCATAGATATTATGAAATTGACGTCACTCATGTCTTTTTTATTTTTTTTTTGCCACCCCGTTTATAAAATTCTCACTAAACTGTTTTAAACCAGACATAAACTTTTAAAGGGTTACACATAGTTTTGTGTGTTGGTCCGTTATACTTCCGGATGGCAATGTTGTGATTTTCTTAGCCAATCGCAACTATCTATATTAAAAACTGTGTGTAACCGTTGCCAATCGTAAAGTTATAGCCTGACACGTAACCCAAAAAACTAGCAGTTTGACGTCATTATTTTTTTTGCACCGCCTGGGAGTTGTCGTTAGTAGAGCTCATGGAAACAAGTTATTTCATTGGGTTTAAACTATTGAAAATTCAACTCACATTCTTGTGGCCAAAGACTGGCATTTTGACATCATTTTTTGGTCAGTGTCAGGGTTTTAAGTAAACGAAGCGACAGTTTTCCTTCCGGATGTCAAAGTTGGAGTTTCTTATCAAGGCCATACTAGTTTTGACCAACACACAAAACCGTGTGTAACCTTTTGATAGTATCGCCTTGCCTAAGAACTCATATCATTGCCATCCGGAAGTATAACGGACCAACACACAAAACTGTGTGTATCCATGAACGTTTATAGTCGGGTTAATACAGTTCAGTGAGCATTTCTCATGAACGCGTGGCAAAAAACAATAACAAAGACCTGATGAAAGTCAACTTCTTTCATCTATAAAACTTTTAAGGTTACACATAGTTTTGTTTGTTGGCCGTTATACTTCCGGATGCGCCACCTTATACTGAATGTAAGCCGTTGTCGCTATGTGTCTTGTGGTATGACACTCGCTTTCGGATCGAAAGGTCGTGGTTCGAGCCTCGCTCGCTCGACGCATAGTTGAGTCCTTGGAGAAGGGGTCTTTAACTCACTTCCCTCACCGTACTTAGGTGGAAAAAAGAGTACCTGGCCGTTAACAGCGTTGTCCTGTCCGAAAAAACTGTAATATCGCAGAACAGGCCCCCATGGTGTTCGATTTTTTAATGCGCAAAATGTTTTTTTAAATTAATTACTATCTTTTAAATATACACACAAAAATTCGGGCTAAAGGCCAGAGGTATGGCCTATCTCAATTTATCAAATTTATATATAAATGTTGCTATTGGTTCTTGGTTTTATATTTTTACATTTTTATAAATTTGCAATATATATATATATATATAATATATAAAAAATATATATATATATATATATATTTGTGTGTGTGTTGTGTGTGGTGTGGTTGTGGTGTGTATACATTGTCGCCATAGATTCTCAACTTTGTATTTCTACATTTTCATGCATGCCACGTCTTAAACGAATTTCCATTTTTTTAAAATGAATAAAGTATATTTTATTATTATTTATTATTATTATTATTATTATTATTTTTTATTATAATTATTATTATTATTATTATAGCCCGTCCTACATGTTTTAAATGTTGCTGTGCCCAGGACCACTTGTAAAGGCTTTGAGCACGTTTAGGGTATGCGCTATATAAAAGCTCAATTAATTCCGTCCCCCCGAGACGGAGCCCTGGGACAGAGACAACGCGATGCTACTATCATTGTTTTCCGTGCACGGCTTTGATGAAAGAATGTGAGTAAAGAGCCCAGATTTTTTCTCATGGTCTCAACTTTGCGCTGCCCAAAGCAGACTTGAACCGATTTTTTTTGTTTTTAAGGGGTTTTACGGCGCTTGCAACACATTAGGTTATATCACGCCAGTAAAATGGAAATAATGGGGTAGTAAAAAGTTCTAGAATTACAAATAAAGCACCCCAAAAAAAAGTAAAAACAAAGGGAACTGAGAACAAATAGGATCAGATGTAGATTCCAAGAGCATACCACCAATGTACTTATTTGAGTTTACCTATAAGTCTCATCCCGACACAAGCACAAAATCCAACAAAGAGGAATTTCACTCAAATGCTTACATTATACATTCAAAAAAAACAAATATAATAATCATAACAGAGAGATGATTCACAAGGAATAAGTATCATCTCCCATAACAATAACTTTGCATTTGACTGTTTCCCTCCCAGCTAGGACTTCGGCCAGGGCCGAGACAAAACCAAGTGATCTCATTCCGTCACAAAGACAGAAAGCAAGTTGGAAAACAGATATAAGGGATAGAAGACACAGTATGTACCCCCCCCGCCCACTATGGGAGGTCAGGAACCCCGCCCAGGAACCAAGGAACTACATTATGTCCGAAGGAGAATGGCATATTGTCACAAAACCGCAAAGCCGACCTCAAGACATTCATTTATTGACTCTTTTCCTATAGACTGAGGATGAGGATGCTGGCCAGAACTTAAGTTATGGGTACCATCTTGTACCAAGACAAGGAAATTAAGAATAGATAGAATGAAATATAGTTCGGACTAAAGACTAAAGGCCAAGTTATGGCCTATCTCAATTTATAAAATTTAATATATAAGGTGTTGCTATTGTTCTTGGTTGTATTTTTTACATGTTTGTACATTTGCAGATATATATATATATATATATATATATATATATATATATATATATATATATATTATATATAAAATAATATATATATATATATATATATATATATATGTGTGTGTGTGTGTGTGTTTTTTTTTTTTTTTTTTTGTTTTAAGGGTTTTACGGCGCTTGCAACACATTTAGGTTATATCAGCGCCAGTAAAAAGGCAGAAAATGGGATATAAAAAGTTCTAGAATTACAATTAAAGCACCCAAGAAAAAGTAAGACAAAGGGAATTGAGAACAAATAGGGATCAATGTAGATTCCAAGAGCATACCACCAATGTACTTAGTTTGAGATCACCTAAAAGTCTCATCCAGACACAAGCACAAAATCCAACAAAGAGGAACACACTCAAATGCTTACATTATACATTCAAAATAAAAATAATACATAACAGAGATGATTTACAAGGAAAAAAATATCTCCCAAAACAATAACTGCATTTGACTGTTTCCCTCCCAGCTAGGATTCCGGCCAGTGCCAGGACAAAACCAAGTAATCTCATTCCGAGACAAAGACAGAAAGCATGTTGGATAACAGATATAAGGGGGATAGAAGACACAGCATGTACCTCCCTGCCCGCTATGGGAGGTCAGGATCCCCACCCAGTGTGTGTGTGTGTGTGTGTGTGTGTGTGTGTGTGTATACATTGTCGCCATAGATTCTCAACTTTGTGTTTATACATTTTTACGCATGCCACGTCTGTAAACGAATTTCCATTTTTTTGGATGAATAAAGTATATAGTATTATTATTATTATTATTAATATTATTAATTATTACTATTATTATTATTATTATTATTATTATTATTATATATTATTATTATTATTATTATTATTAATGAAGTTGACGTCACTCAGGTCTTTGTTATTGCTTTTTGCCATCCATGTTTATGAGTAATTCTCACTTAACTGTATTAACCAGACTATAAAATTTCATGGTTACATAGAGTTTTGTATGTTGGTCCGTTATACTTCCGGATGGCAATGTTGTGAGCTTCTTAGCCAATCGCTTACTATCTAAGAGAAGAGAAAAAAAAATACTTGAGCAATATATATATATAATATTATATATATATATATATATATATATATATATATATATATAAAATATCAATATGAAATGAATGTGCTCAAATCGTTTTTTCAAGCGTCCCTTGGACAGCAGCAACACTTTAAAATTCTACAACGAGATATTGCGCCCACCATGCGCTGTTACAATTGTTTTCGACAGAGACGGCGCTGAAACCGACTAGTTACCCATTTTGTACACCTGAGTTCAATGTGAGAATGTTAGTAAAGAGCCTTCTCCAAGAACAAGAGCTTTGCACCCCTTACGGTAGGACTCGAACCAGGACCTACCCGTCCGAAGGCGAGTGTCATACCTCAGTCTGTAGAATGCAATAAAAAAGAACCAGCGAGAATGACTTCCTTGCTTTTGCTTTTAAGGTTTTACGGCGCTTGCAACACATTTAGGTTATATCAGCGTCAGTGAAAAGGAAGAAAATGGGATAGTAGAAAGTTCTAAAATTACAATTAAAGCACCCAAGAAAAAAGTGATACATAGGGAACTGGAACAAATAGGGATCAGATGTAGATTCCAAGAGCACACAACCAATGTACTTGGTTTGAAATCACCTATAAGTCTCATCCGGACACAAGCACAAAATCCAACAAAGAGCAATACATTCAAATGTTTACATTATACATTCAAAATAACAAATATAATAATACATAACAGTAACAGAGAGATGATTTACAAGGAAAAAAATATCATCCCCAAAACAATAACTATGCATTCGATTGTTTCCCTCCCAGCCAGGGCCAGGACAAAACCAAGTCATCTCATTCCTATACAAAGGCAGAAAGCGTGTTGGAAAACAGACATAAGGGGGATAGAAGACACAATATGTACCTTCCTGCCCACAATGGGAGGTTAGGAACCCACCCAGCGTGAATGACTTTCCCAGCGCCGTAAAACCTGAAGAGGACCTTAGAAATTGCATAGCCCTAGTTTATTATGGTTTCTTTAGCGCCAGCAATACGCTTCAACAGTCGTAACGTCACTTCCCTCGTACTGACGCATGGTAACTTAGTAACTGGCTCTTAACTATCGAACAATGGCGGACGCCCTTATGAAATATTTCTCTGACGAGCATAAAAACGTATCCAGAGGGAAAAAAAACATTATAAATCTGATCATGCTTTGACTTTTACAAATTCTGTTCACAAGACATATGAAAATTTCTAGCCAGCATGAAGAATAAAAAGTACCAATTTTCTTTGTTTAGAACCACAATGGCCGCCGTTGCTGGCGACCTGACATCAGACTATTGAATCCAATTGTAAACAGCTTGTTTAAAAAAATGTTTTTTACTAATTTAGTTTCGCCCTTAACCCCCGGGAGAATCCTAAACTTGTTATGCGTGTGTGTGTGTGTGTGTGTGTGTGTGTGTGTGTGTGTGTGTGTGTTATTAGGGTTTACGTCGCTTGCGACACATTTTGGTCATTTCAGTACCGGCAAAAAGGAAGAAAATGGGATAGTCAAAAATCCTATATTTACAATTGAATGCACTCGAGAAAAGGTCAGATAAAGGGGAAATTTGTTTGTTTTTGTTTTTAAGGTCATATCAGCGGCAATATTCAGAAGACAATTGTTAGTAAACAGTTATCGAATTACAATTAAAGCACCCAAGTAAGACAAAGGGGAATTGGTTCAAACAGGAAACAGATGTAGATTCCAAGAGCAAACTATCAAAGTACTTAGTTTGAGATCACTTTAAAGTATCATTCAGACTCAAGCACACGTCCCCACTAATGTTTTTGTTTTTAAGGGTTTTACGGTGCTGGTAACACATTAAGGTCATATCAGCGCCAGTAAAAAGGAAGAAAATGGGATAGTAAAAAGTTCTAGAATTACAATTAAAGTACAAAAGAAAAGGTAAGACAAAGGGGAATTGGTTCAAATAGGGAACAGATGTAGATTCCAAGAGCATACCACCAATGTACTTAATTTGAGATCACCTAAAAGTCTCATCCAGACACAAGCCCAGGTCCCAACTAAGAAGAATACACTCAAATATTTACCAATCATATAATATAAAATGTAAAATAACATAATACAATGCATAACAGAGAGATGATTTACAAGGAAAAGAATATCATCTCCCAAAACTATAACTATACATTCGACTGTTTCCCTCCCAGCCAAGGAACTCCGCAAGAGTCAGGACAAAACTAAGTAATCTCATTCCAAGACAGTGACAGGAAACAATTGGAAAACGGGTATGGGGGGATAGAAGACACAGCATGTACCTCCCTGCCCACTATGGGAGGTCAGGAACCCCACCCAGACGTCCCCACTAAGAGGAATACACTCAAATGTTTACAAATCATATATAATATGTAAATATAACATAATACAGTGCATAACAGAACGACAATTCACAAAACAAAAAAGATCATCTCCCAAAACTAACTATACAGTTGAATGTCTTCCAGCCAGGAGAATACAAAACCAAGTAATCTCATTCAGAGACAAAGACAGAAAGCAATTGGAAAACAGATATATAGGGGATAAAGACACAGCAAGTTCCTCCCTGCCCACTATGGGAGGTCAGGAACAACACCCAGTTCTTCTTCTTTCAGAAGTTTTATCCCGAATTTTTCAGGTTGCCATAATGAATGCCACATCATCAAAGAACCCACCCACCTTCTTCTTCTTCTTTCAGCTTATCCCGCATTTGCAGGATTGCCATAATGAATGCCACATCATCAAAGAACCAACCCACCTTCTTCTTCTTCTTATCCCGCATTTTGCAGGATTGCTATAATGAATGCCACATCATCCAAGAACCAACCCACTCACCCAGGCACCCTAAACTTGAAACCAAAAAAACAATCCGATAAAATTGAAAACTCATAAAACTCTTTTCATCTCTTGGGATATCCGTGTTTTTTTAATTATTATTATCAATTATCGAGAGGTAACGAGGTGTTTTTAAAAATTTTATTTTTAACCAAAATCATTTATTATTAATCATTGAAATATTACAACATGACGCCAATGTACATATAGGGAATGTGATTACGAAGAGTAGCGTCCCTTGATTGACGTCACCCATAGTCTGTGACGTCACCGGCGGAAAAGTTATTAGAGAGAGAACGTCATGTTGGTTGTGCGCATGCGTCTCTCGTCCTCGGACGACGTCCAATCAAGGGACACTACTCTTCCGCTAATCACATTCCCTATCAATCATTATCAATTTTATCAATTGAATTTTATCATCATAACTATCAACAGACAATAATCACCTACGGCGAACTTTTATCTATATTCATATTATGTCACGAAAAAACAAAACATAAAAAAACACACACAATACAAAAACAACAAAAACCCCCCCCCCCCCCCAAAAAAAAAAAAATAACAAAAAAAAACAAACAAACAAAACAAACAAACAAAAAAAAAAAAAAGAAAAGAAGAGAGAAACCCAACAAAAACATTTTTTTTTTTTTTAATTTAAAAATTATAAAAAGCACCCCCCAGCCCCCTCAACATATAACAAAACCAAACAAGACAAAAACAAAAAAAAAAAGCAATAAGAAACATAGCAGTGGGTAGTAGTAGTAAGTAGTAGTAGTAGTAGTAAGTAGTATAGTATAGTAGTAGTATATTAGTTTGGGGTGGAAAGTAATATATAGTAGTAGTAGTAGTAGTATAGTAGTAGTAGTAGTATAGTAGTATAGTAGATATAGTAGTATAGTAGTAGTAGTATTAGTATAAGTGTGGTGGTATAGTAGTAATAGTATAGTAGTGTAGTAGTAAGTATTAATTTAGTAGTATAGTAGTAGTTAGTAGTAGTAGTAGTAGTAGTAGTATATAGTATAGTAGTATAGTAGTAGTAGTAGTTAGCAGCAGCAGTAGTAAAAAATAATAATATATGATGATATAATAAAAAAAAAGCTTACAAAGAGAGATAACTAAAAAATAAATAAAGCAAAATGTTGATGTAATTTATCGTATTTTTTTTTGTTCCAAAATGAGCACCAAAAAAAAAAAAAAAAAAAAAAAAAAAAAAAAAATATATATATATATAATATAATATATATATATATATATATAAACGAACTAAACACGTCTTGTAAAATGGCAAGAAAGGAGTGGTTTCTGGTGAACAATACATGACTTTTTTTGTTTTTGTTTTTAAGGTTTTACGGCGCTTGCAACCCCGACTTTAATACAGGGACGACTTAGACTAGAAATACATTGTTGTTCAGTATTTTAAAGGCCTTGCAACACATTAACTCACTCAACCCTAACACCGACTATACCCGTATTTTAACCCTGTCTATTAATTGCATTTTTCGAGACAAATCCATGGGCGTAGTATCAAAGCTAAAGTTTTTCATTTTACTGTTAATGGTAGTTCGATATAATAAAACATCTACGCACATGCTCATTATTAATATAATTTTCCAATTTTGAAAAGTAGCAAAATCTCTAGGATTGAGTGAGTTAAGATCATATCAGCGCCAGTAAAAAAGGAAGAAAATAGGATAGTAAAAAGTTCTAGAACTACAATTAAAGCACCCAAGAAAAGGTACGGCAAAGGGGAAATGGTTCAAATAGGGAAGATTTGGATTCCAAAAGCACACTATCAAAGTACTTAGTTTGAAATCACCTAAAAAAAGTCTCATCTGACACAAGCACGGGGCCCTACTAAGAGGAATGCACTCAAATGTTTAAAATCACATTACATAAAAAAATAAAC
>NW_027623544.1:5000-9760 GCF_034508935.2 Berghia stephanieae
ACTCATATCATAGTAGACTGTTTCTTCTGGTGGCGACACAATGTTTAGAATGTCTCCAATTTCCTGTTCATTTTATGTGTTTTACAATCGTCATCGTCAAGATATCATCATTCTTTACATGACAGTACGTTCGTGTTACGTCGTATTATGTATGTATTGATACAAGGATTTACACACATTTTGAATTCAGCACGGCAAAAATAACGAACAAGTGTTTACATCAAGGAAGAATTACTACGCCTAAACCTATTTTCACGTTTTATTGTTTTCAATACACATTGATTCGATCATCTTATAATATTCATTCAAATAAACCGGAGAGGAAAAGAGGGAAAGGAGTAAAGGAAAGAGTAAAAAGGAGAGGAAACAAACCACCATTACTATCCATTATTTTATCGAATGTAAGATCTCTTCGTATCAATATTGAATGGTTTCCAGCATTGTGCAAATTTGATAAAGATTATAGAAACGCCAGTTTTTATGTATAACATAAACATGGCTTATTGAAAATGACCACAATATAAGTGTAGAAATCACAATTTATTGTCATCAGACATAATCGACATATTAGTCTAATTGGAACACAAAAAGGTGGTAAATATGGTTTTATGTTAACGACAAAAAGGGTCCAAACCCACACGTTATACCAGATGTATACAAGCTTAATGATTTCTATTGCACATTTAACAACTGTTCTACAACCATCAACGACCACACTGAATCGAGCAACGAAGAAGATTCAATACTTATAGACGAAGGAGATGTCAAAAACCTATTAAGCACTGCAAATCAAAGAAATCGCCTGGTCCTGACATGATTTATGAATAACTCTTACTAACTATTTTGAACTGCTTGCTGTTCCCTAAACACAAGCTTTCAGCGATCCTTCATTGAACAGTCAATTATTTCAGTTCACTAGAAAACGTTAATACGTACCATGTTAAAATACATTCCAACAAAATTGAATGGTTACCGTCCTGTCGCATTAACATCAATCGTCCATGAAATGATTCAAAAATTTTTGAAAAGTCAACTTCTATCATAGTACGTGATTGCGAGATACCTGACAAACACTAATTTGCGTATCAACATGGACGCAGTGAAGAAGCTGCCTTATTAACTGTTATGAACACGATGATAAAACCTCTAGACAAATCACCTGCAAACTATTCACGAATCTTATATGTTGACTTTTCATATGCTTTCAATCAATGAACACAGCGCTCCTCATTAACAAGTTGTTCCACAATTGTTTCTATTGGAAAAGACCCCAGTACGTTATAATGGGAAGCATTTCTCCGCTACTGATTGCCAACAGATGTTTAGCTCCCCAGTTTTGTGAATTTTGTACATAAATGATTGTACATCTATTTATGACGAATGTCTTATTGTTAAAAATGCCGATTATACAGCCATTATAGGCTGCTGAATAGCCAAGAATCAGAAAAGCATTAATATACACCTGATAACATTTTGTGAATTTTTTTCAGAAAAAACTGCCTCAATGTATCAGAAACAAAAGAATGCATTTTTTATTTCAAAAAAATTTCGTTCCCTCACATGCCATGAGATAAAAATCAAAAATTGAAATAGTCAAAGAATTCAAATATTAGGAATGCCGACTAGATTTAGTTATTTACTAGTCGGGTAAATGACTTACTAGTCTTAAGCTTAACGGCATGTGACTAAAAAGTAGATTTCATGAATGTTTTCTTGTCTCTGACTAGCTAGTCTCTTGTCTAGAAGGGGGCGTGTAAGGACGGTGACTAATTCGGCTGTTTTGTTTTGGTAACATCAAGCTTTTCCGTACACAATGGCACGTAAGATACCAGCCTTCATACTTTCAACGCAAACGATTTCAGAAGAGGAAATAAGGCAACACATCCGGTAGAGATAAGATTTCGTTCCGTTTCATATTTGAACTTACTTTTGTCATGATGGATCAAATCGCGTGTTATTGACTGTCGACTGATCAGATTAGAATGATGTCCATGATCGACTGTCAATTCTATATTTAGGCCAATAGAAGGTTCATTGAACACAGACACATTGAACCAAAACCAAATAAACAAACAGAAACAGAAAGTTTGTTCAGACGAATTATGATCCAGCAGAGTAACATTTGTCTCCACTATACATTCTAATCATATTTTTTTTCTTTTTGTTCTTTGACGCAAACCATTCGATTCGAGTCTCCGTTCACTCGCAACTGGCGAGCCGATTAAATTCAGTTTTTTAAAGTTTTTCTTCCAAAATTGTGTGCTTTCGACGATCTGAATAATCTTATTTTTTTTAAAAGCCATTGTCTATAGCAACAGACAAGTTTGCCTCTGTCATTCGTAACCGACGTATTTTCCTTCCAATTGAAGCGTCCATCTAAAATAGCTGCTATCTCGTCGACGCCATGAGGTATCCTAGTAATTAGTCTCAGACTAAGCTTGAAGTCCGGCACCAGCAAATGACTGAATATGGCCAAACTTAGTCCGAAGGTGCGGTGATTTTAGTTTCCGGAACTTGCTTAGTCAGATCAGATGATATCCGATTTTTTCCAAGTCCTTGACTAAAGTCAGAGACAAAGCGCTAGTCCGGTTCAAGAAAACGACTCTACAACTTTTCATGCTTCTGTACTCGTGTGTATGTGTTAGTGTGTGTGTGTGTGTGTGTGTGTGTGTGTAATAGGTGTGCGTGTGAGTAAGGCATAGAGAGACAGCGAGATAGATAGATAGATAAATAGATAGATAGATAGATAGATAGATAGAGAGAGAGAGAGAGAGAGAGAGAGAGAGAGAGAAAATTTGTATGCGTTTCGAGACTGTTATGAACGTCATCTCATTTTGATGTTTATATGATGTTTTATTAAAGTATATTTTTGTATATCTATGTAATGTATTTTTAATACAAACATTGTAAACCAAATGACAAATCATTTTTTGGACACTAGAGATTATATATATTATATTATATTATATTATATTATATTATATTATATTATATTATATTATATTATATTATATTATATATATTATATTATATTATTGTATATATATTATATTATATTATAAAGGGTTACATATTTCAAAGACATTATATACACTGTTGTTTTAACACAGATAAATTTATAATAAATACAAACAAAAGAAAAAGATCAAATTGATACATATAATTATAAGTACACAACATTATAAAATATAAGCTTTCCTGTTCAGTTCCCCCTTTATTTCCGTTGATTTTTGATGCGTGAGTGTTGATAAATTCACTTCCCCTCAAAATATTAAGCACCAAAAATCATATGAGCAATTTATTTATTTCTTTTCTAATACGGGTTTTGTTCTTTCATTCAATGGTTCAATTTCTACCCTAATTTACTAATTTAATTTAAGGTTTTTTTTGTCGCCTGGTTTATTCCATCTTCCCTTGTATTAGACCCTAAAGACAAATGTCCCCTGGGGATATGAAGGGAATTGTATATTTTTTATTTATTTAACTGGTGGGTTCTTGACCCTTTTCCCATACTGGTCAGTGAGGGTGGGGGGGGTACATACTGTGGGTTTTATCCCCATATACTGTTTGGGTTCCTGACCTACCATAGTTTGCAGGAGGTACATACTGTGTCTTTATCCACCATATCTGTTTTCCGCACAGGTTTTTGTTTTGTTTAAAAATAAACTAAGCTGATCACAAAAAAACTGCAGTCGAGAAACTCATCTACTGAGTTTTAGAGTTTTGAGATTAGGGGAAAGCGGGGCTCAGTGATACGATCTTTGCTTCCTACCCGAAAGGTAGCGAGTTCAATCACCCCGGCTGCGATGTGTGGTCTTAAAAAGGTCACCTGGGCCCCAGCTCACGTTGCGGCGCGCTCTGCGCTTTCTAGTTTCCCTTGGAATAGACTCCTGGGGGATGAAATAAAGGGAATTTTTTTTTTTAAATTTTATTTAACTGGGTGGGTTCCTGGCCGCCCTGAGTGGAGGGGGGGGGGTACATAACGTTCTTTTTATCCCCTATCAATCAAAGCCCCAGCTCACTTTGCGGCCCCTGCTCTACGGATAACGCCGGTTATTCCCAGTCTTCGCTTGGAAAGACTCCTGGGGATGAATAAAGGGAATTCATTTTATAAATTTTATTTTAACTGGTGGGGTTCCTGACCTCACATGGTGGACAGGAGAGGGGGGGGGGGGGTACATACTGTGGCTTTTATCCCCTTATACTGGGGAGTCTTCCCTGGAATAAAAACAAAGGAAAATTTCTTTTTTAAATTTTATTTAACTGTGTGGGGGGGTTCCCAACCGCCCATAGTGGGGAGGGGGGGGGAGGTAGGTGAGGGATAAGAGGAGATTAGGGGGCGGGTAGCAGAAAAATGAAAAAGAAACAACTTTTGAGTCACAGGACACATGGATCCGGGGGGTTTTGGGTTGATTTCTGGTAATCAAAATAGACATTAATGATTGCGGTCTACCCTTTACCGACAAAATATTTAATATGGCCAATAAGTCTTAAATCATAAACCTCATTCTTTACAACGTAACATCGGGGGAAAAACTGAAACTTTCTCACCTTTATGAAAGTTTTTAGCCAAATTTCAGGTGTTCATAAGACGTGAAAATATAACATATAGATATAAGATACCTAAGTAAATAGTTAAGTACCCCCCATTTAAAAAGTTTTTCTGAAATGTGAATAAAGTTGGACCGGGGACATATAATCGAATACGCAATTTAAAATGTATTATGTATTATGTATTTTTTATGAAAGTTTATGATTTT
>NW_027623545.1:0-5000 GCF_034508935.2 Berghia stephanieae
ATTTGCGGCGCTGCACTTTGGCTGATGCCTGGGTTATTCCAGCCTTCCCTTGGAATGGACCCTAGAGACAAATTTCCCCTATGGGATGAAAGGGAATTTTATTGTTTATTTGTTTATTATTTCGCCTTCAATGTTGTTTCAGCAGTTCTTGCTTCACCAGGACAGGCTGCCTCGATGATGCAGTGAACTGCTGGACCAATAAAAGTTAAGAATACTGATAACATTCAAGCTCCTTAAATAATCGAGCACTCTATAGATTCGTGCACATCAATATATTACGAAATACATACACACACACACACACACACATATATATATATATATATATATATATATATATATATATATGATAATAAATAATAAATGGCATTTATATAGCGCTTTACCCCGTTGTCACAGGCTCTAAGCGCTTTACAGCGATATAAAACAAAACATATTACAGTGAGACAAGTGTGAAGGAAACGTGATACGAATTCAATTTAACAACAACAAAATATGAAAATAATATTGCAACATTATGACTTAAAGAGATAAAACTTTAAGCGAGATTTGAACGTTGTCAACGAATCCGAGCATCTCACGTGTGATAGGAGAGAGTTCCAAAAATGGGGGGCCGAAAATTGAAAAGACTGTTCACCTATTTTACGCAATGGCTTAGGTTTGACAAGGATTGATTGGTCATTGCTTGACCTCAAGTTTCTATTGGGGACATATATGTTTAGAAGGTCTTTAATATAGGAGGGACTGTTCGTGCTCAGGGATTTGTAGACAACAGTACACATCTTATAGGCAACTCTTTTTTCCACAGGAAGCCAATGTAACTCACGGAGAAGAGGAGTTGCTGACGGGTATTTTTTGTTATTGCGTACAATGAGCCTGGCTGCGTTATTTTGAGCAACCTGAAGTTTGCTAATTTTGTCTTTAGCTAAATTCGCCCAAAGGGAGTTACAAGAGTCCAATTTAGATAAAACCAGGGAATTAATTAAAAGTTCTGTTATGTGCTTCGGTATTAAATTACGAATTTTTCTTATTTTTTTCATTTCTATGTACATAGATTGTATGGTGTTATTCACGTGGCTTGTCATGGAAAGATCTTTATCAATGATGACGCCAAGGTTTTTTGCTTTATTTGACAATTCTGTTGTGCTATTTCCGAGAGTAATAGGTGATTTATTTGCCTGTTTAAGGATACTCGGCCTTCCACACATTAAAATCTCAGTTTTACTATAATTTAATTTTAACTTATTGTGGTACATCCAAGATTTAATCTCATTAAAACAGCTCGTAATTCGTTGTATTAAGAACTGTAAATTACTAAGGGGTGCTGAATCATATATTTGCGTATCATCTGCATAAAAATGATAACTCAGATTGATTCTGGATATCACACTAGAAAGGGGCTGCATATATACAGTAAAAAGGACAGGGCCAAGAACAGAGCCTTGTGGCACTCCAAAATTTAGTAAAACTTGTTCTGACTGAACACCATTCACCACGACAGTCTGCCATCGATCCTGTAAATATGATGTAAACCATTTAAGGGCAATTCCTTTTATGCCGAACGTATTTTCTAGTCTTCTTAACAAAATGTCATGTTCAATGGTGTCAAAGGCAGCTGAAAGATCTAAAAGGCATAATACATTGATATTGTTAGCATCAGCATTACATAACAAGTCATTAAATATTTTAAGAAGCGCCGTTTCAGTACTGTGTTGATGTTTGTAGGCTGACTGAAAGGGTTGTTCCAAACCGTTGTTCTTAAGATGAGCTGTTAATTGTGTAAGAACTACCTTCTCCAAAAGTTTTGACAAAAAAGGTAAATTGATACAGGACGATAATTGTTTAATATATTGTGGTCCAGTGATGGTTTCTTCAGAAGTGGTTTGACGAGGGCACTTTTAAAGCACGATGGAACTTCGCCAGTCAGTATGGATGTATTTATGATTGATGTAATGGATGGTAATAATGTATCGATGGAGCTGGCCAAAAGCTGTGCTGGTAGGGGATCAAGGTCGCAGGATTTAATGGGGGCTTTTTTTTCTATCAACTCGTTTATGAAACTAGGTGAAACTGGTTGGAACTTGTCTAAAGGGGTACCACAGAATGTATTTGTATCTATAAATGGTTCATGCCGATCTAGTTCTGAACGAATGTTATGGATTTTGTCTTTAAAAAAGTTGACAAATGTGTTTGGCAAGTCTCTTTGATTGGTTGTAGATGGTAATGAAGTGCATCTTTCACGTCCAAGTAGATCATTGCAGATGTTAAATAATTGTTTACAAAATTTAGAAGTTTCGAATTTTGAAAGAAAATACGTGGTATTTGCCTTTTTTATTGTTGTCTTCCAGGCACGAAATGCGTTCTTGAATATTTCACGATGAATCGTAAGGCCTGATGTTTTCACCAGTCTTTCTGCTCTCCGACACTTCGTTTTAGCTTCTTTAACGTCCGACGTATACCACGGAGCATACTTGGGGTTGGTGACGGTCCTTGTTTGGAATGGCGCATGTTTGTCAAGCGTTTCGATGAGACAACTATTCCACTGGTCTGGAGAAATCATTGAATTTTTAGTAAGTTTTGTTTCTAAATCGCCTCTGAAATTGTCCAAATTAATGCCTTTAATGTTTCTGGTTGATGTGGTGGTGGTTTCTTGGCATGGTTTTGAAACGTCAAGATTGAAAGAAATGAGGGAGTGGTCCGAAAAGGGGAGATAATCGACGGTGGCGTTGGTTTTTTTAACTCTGAATTTTCTACAATTACCCAATCTAAAATATGACCAGCAGAGTGGGTTGGCGTTGTTACGATCTGGCACATGTTGTTCTCCGATAATGACTCGTGCAATTTAGCGGTGTCTGTGACGTTGTCGAAGTGAAAATTAAAGTCGCCGAGTATAATTGAATGGCCAGGACGCGTGTGTTGCAAAGTTAGCATCTCATTGATTTCCTTCCTAACATCAGGTAATTTTATTTTGTTTTTCTTGTTTGCTGGCGGTCGGTAGATGCAGTTGAAGTTGTATCTTGTATTCTGGAGGGATAATCTAAGATCAATGGCCTCCATTGTTTTGCAGCGCATTTCGAGGATTTCCACATGTTTAGATAATTTTGTTTTATAAAATACGCCAATGCCACCCCCTCGCTGATCTTTCCTTGGATACGATCTAAATTGGTACCCAGGGGTGTCATAGCTTTTTCAACTGGGTCGTCTCCAGACTATGAGAGCCATGTCTCTACTATAAATAGTATGTCGAGGTTCTTCTCCGTTAATAAATCGTTTAATTCTTCGGTTTTGTTACGGCAGGACTGTGCATTTAGAAGACCAATAACAATGTTATTGTTGTCGTTTGTGAAGCTGTTTGTGGTCGGTACAGTTACAAGTGTTGGTGGTGGACGGGGTTTATATATATATATATATATATATATATATATATATATATAATATATATATATATATATATATATATATATATATATATATATATAGTTTAGACACGTAGATAGATAGATGGTCAGATAGATAGATAAATAGATAGATAGATAGATAGATAGATAGATAGATAGATAGATAGATAGATAGTTAGATAGATAGATAGTAATAATATAGTCCTGACTTGATTCCAATGGGGCAACATCATTTTGGTCAATGATGTCCAACATAGTGGTATATTATAAGGGACATACATCGTTTTGCACGAAAAAAAAACATAGCTGAAAGAACCAATTCTTTCTAAACGCATAGGATCGAATGTCTATTCAAGGCAGTTAGAAAAAAAAAAAAAGTTAGAAAAATCAACTGGATCCTTGGTTAAAAAGGCTACGCACATTCATAAAGCCAAAATGGAGGATCAATAGATATCAAAATTTGAGAATTAGTTTCAAAATTTTTGATAGGGTAAATATGCGATGTTTTAATTACAATTGTAAAATATAAAATTCAACGTGTCTTCTAGAAAAATCGTTGACATAAACTTCAATAAATTAAATAGGTTTGATTGTTGTTATATTACAGTCAGGCTACTGCAGGATTCTTAAGTTTTACGGTTATTTTTTTCCATATCTCGCACCCGATAGCGTGTAAACGGGGGGTGGAGAGAGAGAGAGAGAGAGAGAGAGAGAGAGAGAGAGAGAGAGAGACATGCGCAAACACACATAGCCCCCCCCCCCTCCACACACACACACACACACACACTCACACTCACACACACACACACACATTCAGATTACATACATACACGCATGGTCTGAGGCAGAGAGTTTTGGGATGTTATCTATTGATTTCTACACACGTCTCCACCTTCTGGTCCTCTATCATCAATGCAATGAAATTGTGTGGTCACCAAAACTGTGAATATGCCTCTCTTGCCCACCCCCCCCCCACCCCCCCACTCTCAATATTTTCTTTCTCTCTCGGACTCTCTCTTTCTCTCTTTGCTTTCTGTTTGTGCCTCTCTTTCTTTCAATCTGTCTGTCTCGTCTCACTCCGTCTAGAAGGAACGAAATTGACGTCACTCAGCCATTTTAATGCCTAGTTATCAATAAGTTCTATCGATCAGATAACACACGGTTCCGTGCGTTAGTATACTTTATCTGGCTGGCGGATGTTGTGGGTATTTCACCTAAACGAATAGCAGCAATATGATAGTAATATCACAAACACATGTACACTTTCTCTCTCTCTCTCTCTCTCTCTCTCTCTCTCTCTCTCTCTCTCTCTCTCTCTCTCCCCCCCTCCTCTTTCCATTTCTTTCTATCTTTTTATCACACACACATAGACATACTTACTTACTTACTTAATCCTCTTCGGGCCTTGAGGCACATAGGGCATCCACCAGACATCTCCATTTTTTGCGATCGGCTGCTTTTGCGGTGGCTGTATTCCAGGACAGGCCTGCTTCCTTTAATTCTTTCTCCATCGTCCTTCGCCAGGTTTCTTTGGGTCTTCCCCGCTTTCTCTTCCCATCTGCTGTCCAGTACAAGGCTGTCTTGGGAAGTGACCCTTTTTCC
>NW_027623546.1:0-7500 GCF_034508935.2 Berghia stephanieae
CTTTCTTCTTCTTCTTCTTCTCTCTTCTTTTCTTCTCTCCTTCTTCTTCTTTCTTTCTTCTTCTTTCTTCTTCTTTCTTCTCTTTCTTTCTTCTTCTTCTTCTTCTTCTTCTTCTTTCTTTCTTCTTCTCTTCTTCTTCTCTCCTCTCTCTCTCTTCTTCTTCTTCTTCTTCTTCTTCTTCTTCTCTTCTCTCTTCTTCTTCTCTTCTTCTCTCTTCTTCTCTTCTTCTTCTTCTTCTCTCTTCTTTTTTCTTTCTTCTTCTCTTCTCTCTTCTTCTTCTTCTCTTTCTTCTTCTTCTTCTCTTCCTTCTTCTTCTCTTTTCTTCTTCTTCTTCTTCTCTTCCTTTCTTCTTTTCTTCTTCTTCTTCTTCTTCTTCGTTTCTCTTCTTCTTCTTCTCTTCTCTCTTCTTCTCTTCTTCTTCTTCTTTCTTCTCCTTCTTCCTTCTTTCTTCTTCTTCTTCTCTTCTTCTCTTTTCTCTCTTCTTCTCTTCTTTCTTCTTCTTCTTCTTCTTCTTCTTCTTCTTCTTCTTCTTTCTTCTTCTTCTCTTCTTCTTCTTCTCTTTCTTCTTCTTCTCTCGTCTTCTCTTCTTCTTCTTCTTCTTCTTTCTTCTTCTTCTTCTTCTTTCTTCTTCTTCTCTTCTTTTCTTCTTCTTCTTCTCTTCTTCTTCTTCTTCTTCTTCTTCTTCTTCTCGTTCTCCTCTCTTCTTCTCTTCTTTTCTCTTCTTCTTTCTTCTTCTTCTTCTCTTCTTTCTCTTCTTCTTCTTCTTCTTCTTCTTCTTCTTTCTTCTTCTCTTCTTCTTCTTCTTTTCTTCTTCTCTCTTCTTCTCTTCTTCTTCTTCTTCTTCTCTCTCTTCTTCTTCTTCTTCTCTTCTTCTTTCTTCTTTCTTCTTCTTCTTCTTCTCTTCTTCTTTTCTTCTTCTTCTTCTTTTCTTCTTCTCTTCTCTTCTTCTTCTTCTTCTTCTTCTTCTTCTTCTTCTTCTTCTTCTTCTTCTTCTTCTTCTTCTTCTTCTTCTTCTTCTTCTTCTCTTCTTCTTCTTCTTCTTCTCTCTTCTCTTCTCCTTCTTCTTTCTCTTCTTCTTCTTCTTCTTCTTCTTCTTCTTCTTCTTCTTCTTCTTCTTCTTCTTCTTCTTCTTCTTCTCTTCTTCTCTTCTTCTTCTTCTTTTCTTCTTTCTTCTTCTCTTCTTCTTCTTCTTCTTCTTCTTTCTTCTTCTTCTTCTTCTTTCTTCTTCTTCTCTTCTTCTTCTTCTTCTTCTTCTTCTTCTTCTTCTTCTCTCTTCTTCTTTTCTTCTTTTCTTCTCTTCTTCTTCTTCTTTTCTTCTTCTTCTTTCTTCTTCTTTTTTTCTTCTCTCTCTCTCTCTTCTTCTTTCTTCTTCTTTCTTCTTTTCTTCTTCTTTCTTCTTCTTTCTTCTTCTCTTTCTCTTCTTCTTCTTTTCTTCTCTTCTCTCTTCTTCTTTCTTCTTCTTTCTTTCTCTTCTTCTTTCTTCTTTTCTTCTCTCTTCTCTTCTCTTTCTTCTCTTCTTCTTCTTCTTCTTTCTTCTTCTTCTTCTTCTTTTCTTTCTTCTTCTTCTTCTTCTTCTTCTTCTTCTCGTCTCGTTCTCGTCTCTTTCTCTTCTTCTTCTCTTCTTCTTTTCTTCTTTTCTTTTCTTCTTCTTCTCTTCTTCTTCTTCTTCTTCTTCTTCTTCTTCTTCTTCTTCTTTTCTTCTTTCTCTTTCTTCTCTTCTCTTCTTCTTTCTTCTTCTTTCTTCTTTCTTCTTCTTTCTCTTCTTCTTTTCTTCTTCTTCTTCTTCTTTCTTTCTTTCTTCTTCTTCTTTCTTCTTCTTCTTCTTCTTCTTCTTCTTCTTTCTTCTTTTCTTCTTCTTCTTCTTCTTCTCTTCTCTTCTCTTCTTCTTCTTCTTCTTCTTTCTTCTTCTTCTTCTTCTTCTTCTTCTTCTTCTTCTTCTTCTCTTTTCTTCTTCTTCTTCTTCTTCTTTCTTCTTCTTCTTTTTCTTCGTCGTCTCGTCGTCTCGTCTCTTCTTCTTCTTCTTCTTTCTTCTTCTTCTCTTCTTCTTCTTCTTCTTCTTCTTCTTCTCTTCTTCTTCTCTTCTTCTTCTTCTTCTTTCTTCTCTCTCTCTTTCTTCTTCTTCTTCTTCTTCTTTCTTCTTTTCTTCTTTTTTCTTCTTCTCTTCTTTCCTTCTTCTCTTCTTCTCTTCTTCTTCTTCTTTTCTTCTTCTCTCTTTTTTCTCTTCTTCTTCTTCTTCTTTCTTCTTCTTCTTCTTCTTCTTCTTCTTCTTCTTCTTCTTCTCTCTTCTTCTCGTCTTCTTCTTCTTCTTCTTCTTCTTCTTCTTCTTCTTCTTTCTTCTTCTTCTTCTTCTTCTTCTTCTTCTTCTTCTTCTTCTTCTCTTCTTCTTCTTCTTCTTCTTCTTCTTCTTCTTCTTCTTCTTCTTCTCTCTTCTTCTTCTTTTCTTCTTCTTCTTCTTCTTCTTCTTCTTTTCTCTTCTTCTCTTCTTCTTCTTCTTCTTCTCTTCTTCTTCTCTTCTTCTTCTTCTTCTTCTTCTTCTCTCTTCTCTCTTCTTCTCTTCTCTTCTTCTTCTTCTTCTTCTTCTTCTTCTTCTTCTTCTTCTTCTTCTTCTTCTTCTTCTTCTTTTCTTCTTCTTCTTCTTCTTCTTCTTCTTCTTCTTCTCTTCGTCGTCGTCTCGTCGTCTCTCTCTCTTCTTCTTCTTCTTCTTCTTCTTCTTCTTCTTCTTCTTCTTCTTCTTCTCTTCTTCTCTTCTTCTTTCTTCTTCTTCTTCTTCTTCTTTCTTCTTTCTTCTTCTTCTTCTTTTGTCGTCGTCGTCGTCGTCGTCGTCTGTCTTCTTCTTCTTCTTCTTCTTCTTCTTCTTCTTCTTTCTTCTTTCTTCTCTTCTTCTTCTTCTTCTTTTCTTCTTCTTCTTCTTCTTCTTCTTCTTCTTTCTTCTCTTCTTCTTCTTCTTTCTTCTTCTCTTCTTCTTCTTCTTCTTTCTTCTTCTTCTTCTTCTTCTTCTTTCTTTCTTCTTCTTTTCTTCTTTCTTCTTCTTCTTCTTCTTCTTCTTCTTCTTTTCTTCTTCTTCTTCATTCTTCTTCTTCTTCTTCTTCTTCTCTCGTCGTCGTTCTTCTTTCGTTCTTCTCTCTCTTCTTCTTCTTCTTTTCTTCTTCTTCTTCTTCTTCTTCTTCTTCTCTTCTTCTTCTCTTCTTCTTTCTTCTTCTTTTCTTCTTTCTTCTTCTTCTTGTCTTCGTCGTTTGTCGTCGTCGTCGTCTTCTTCTCTTCTTCTTCTTCTTCTTCTTTCTTCTTCTTCTTCTTCTTCTTCTTCTTCTTCTTCTTCTTCTTCTTCTTCTTCTTCTTCTTCTTTCTTCCTTCTTCTTCTTCTTCTTCTTCTTCTTCTTCTTCTTCTCTTCTTCTTCTTCTTCTTTCTTCTTCTTCTTCTTCTTCTCGTCGTTCTTCTTCTTCTTCTTTTCTTCTTCTTCTTCTTCTTCTTCTTCTTCTTCTTCTTCTTCTTCTTCTTTCTTCTTCTTCTTCTTCTTCTTCTTCTTCTTCTTCTTCTTCTTTTCTTCTTCTTCGTCGTCGTCGTCGTCTTCTTTTCTTTTCTTCTTCTTCTTTCTTCTTCTTCTTCTTTTTCTTCTTTCTTCTTCTTCTTCTTCTTCTTCTTCTTCTTCTTCTTCTTCTTCTTCTTCTTCTTCTTCTTCTTCTTCTTTTCTTTTCTTCTTCTTCTTCTTCTTTCTTTTCTTCTTCTCGTTCGTCTTCTTCTTCTCTTCTTCTTCTTCTTCTTCTTCTTCTTCTTCTTCTTCTTCTTCTTCTTCTTCTCTTCTTCTTCTTCTTCTTCTTCTTCTTCTTCTTCTTCTTCTTCTTCTTCTTCTTTCTTCTTCTTCTTCTTCTTCTCTTTCTGTCTTCTTCTTCTTCTTCTTCTTCTTCTTCTTCTTCTTCTTCTTCTTCTTCTTCTTCTTCTTCTTCTTCTTCTTTTCTTCTTCGTCTGTCTTCTCTTCTTTTCTTCTTTCTTCTTCTTCTTCTTCTTTCTTCTTCTTCTTCTTTTCTTCTTCTTCTTCTTCTTTTCTTCTGTCTTCTTCTTCTTCTTCTTCTTCTTCTTCTTCTTCCTCTTCTTCGTCGTCGTCCTCGTCGTCTTCTTCTTCTTCTTCTTCTTCTTCTTCTTCTTCTTCTTCTTCTTCTTCTTCTTCTTCTTCTTCTTCGTCTTCTTCTTTCTTCTTCTCTTCTTCTCTTCTTCTTCTTTCTTCTTCTTCTTCTTCTTTCTTTTTCTTCTTCTTCTTCAATACATTTATGTCAATTTAAGTGCCCTAAAAATTGCATTGTCTTTTTCTTATTGTACGAATTAGTAAACTTTTAACTTTTAGGATCAGCTTGCTCTAATACTTCTTCATTAGACAAATAAAGATCAAAACCTGTAATTATAGCAAAAGATAGAGTATTCTTATTTTATTGAATCACGTTTCAAGACAATTGTGCGGCTATGTGGTCTTGTGGTATGACACTGGCTTTCGGGTGGGAAAGCCCTGGGTTCGAGCATCGCTCGGCACATAGTTGAGTCCTTGGAAAAAGATCTTTACTCATATTCTCTCACCGTACTCAGGTGTAAAATGAGTCACTGGCCGTTAATAGCGTTGTCTCAGTCACAAATAAAAAGTAATATCGCCTAACAGGCGTCATGTCTCGTCCTACATGTTACGTGTTGCTGCTGGTCAGGGACCCCTTGTAAAGTGGTGAACATTGCTCTTTATAAAAGGAGCAATATTCATTAAAAAAAAAATACCATCCAACAAAGTCGAGGTAACATTTTCAAGACAAAGTTTTTATTTCTCTCAAAGTCGACAATCTACTTAACCCTTTCCTTACCAACCACAGGAAAATCGTCAAATTCGTTACGATAAAACCAATAATTTCTCATTCTGATTTAAATTTTACATCACAATTATTTTTTTATTTTTTTTTTTTGTAATCGCTATAAAACATTGAAACTGTTTGTAGGGCTCAAATTGCTTAATACATTATGTATAGAATGTAATTGTTACTTTCATGTTTGAGTAAGAAAAATCTATTTTTGTGTTGGGTGCACGGGGAAAAATATAATTATGAAAATGGCCGGTAAGGAGAGGGTTAAAAATAGTTATCCATTATTTGGCATCGGTACATTGACTTGTGTCTTTTTCAAAGACAGAAACATCAACCTCGTTCCCTTGCTTGACACTGTGATAAGTTGCCTGGTCTGTAATCTCTGTACGGGGGTTTCTATACTGACTGACAGGCAAACAGTGTGGTCGAAACACTAAAATCATGTCCGTCTGGTGAGGAAAGAAAACAAAATTTTATTTAAGTGGGTTGAAAATATGTTTGGAGATTAATAGTTTATCCAACAAAATGATTGTAGCCGGCTCGGGTCTATTATTAGATTTGAAAACTTTTCGTTTTAAAAAGTAATAAAGAAAAATGAATTTAACAGCTTCAAAAACTAACACAATACCAAACACGGAACGTTTCGGGCTAAAAACCCTTCTTCAACCGACAAACCCCCCCCCCCAAAAAACAAAAACCAAAAAAAAAAAAAAAACCCCAAAAAAAAACAACAACCAAAGTAAAAAAAAAACCCAATGAAAACATAAATACAATACCAAAAAAATAAATAAATAAATAAATAAAATTATAATAAATAATTAGATTAATAACAGATAAAAAAAAAATATTCAATACTGAAGATTTCTCTGTCGTCAGTATGGTTTTATAGTAATGTATAGTACTATTTTCATTGTTTTTTCGACAAAACAAAATCACCCAAGCGGCCTTTCGACATTTCCAAGAGGCGTGTTTCACAACCAGTTCACTTATCTCCTTACACGTTCTTCATGAATCTTCTTCCACAAAAGCTCTCGTAAAGTGACATCAGGAGATCTCCCAGTATAATGTTCTTCGTGTTACATGTTAGATCTCCTATCTTCAACTTTGCTGACCCACTTTCTAAAAGTTTGAATTGAAGGAGCATTGTGCTCCAAAACTTTACAAAGATCTCCGTGTATTTCGACAGGAGACTTGCCGAGAGGCGTTGAGAATTTGATGACAACCCAAACATTGTAGCAAAGTTGCATCAATGTTTTGCTCTGCCAATTTCCTTTGTTTTACGCGTGGACAAGGAGCAAAAGTACAACAAACTTGCCACGTCACAGCTCTAGGACACGATAACCAATATACTTGAAATTTGACATCGAGATTTCCTATATTATGACGTCATAATATTGTATCAAATTTTGGCAGTTCTAAACTGCTTATTAGCAAAGTTATAGACGAGAGAAACTTAATTTTGAAACACACCTCGTATCATGACAACTACTACTTACCACTACTCGAGGGTAGGGTGCAAAACTATCGTACGATAGTTTTGCACTGAGAGATTATGTTGTGCGATGATATACTGCGCACTTTGTGTCAAATCGACATTCCTATCGCATTAAAAGCAAAAAAGTTATTCAAATTTGAAGAAATATCTTAACTAAACGGTTACACATTTGTGGAAATAAGACCATCGTAACTTGACTTAAGATTGTCTTACAACCAGTTTTTCCTTCTTTTCCCTTCAAATTTATGTGTCGTAAGTAAGAGTTACAATAGTCTTTTTGCCAAATAAGTATCAAACTGATGAGCATAAAATTGTTTGTTTGTACAGAGTTACAATAGTATCTTTGCCAAATAAGTGTCAAACTTTTAACATAAAACTGTTTGTTTATAGACTGTAAACGATGCTTTGGATCATTAATATAGCACCCGTTGCTCACCTCTCGATGTCATCTCAACCCGTAGAAAGTTATCAAAATCATAGTTTTATATGTACCAAAAATCAATGACTAATACGATCTTTGATTATATTCCTAGCTTTTATAATAAGATTCTAATCTATAACGTCTGCAGTAATTCATATCCCAGCAAAACATTTTAAATCTTCAGCGGATTAAATGACTGGATGAGGGACTCAAACCTAGACCATTTCAATGATCAACAGCAGCTGAGCTCTCAACATATTGGTGCTATGATAAGTCAATGATATTCGGTCAGTTTGATGAGGAAAAAGAGAATCATTCTGATAAATTGTTTCATTAGTGTTCTATTTGCCCCTACATGTTGTCCACGCTTAGTTTACTTCAATAGCTCATCAAAAGTCATCAAGACATATCACAAGTCAATTGTATTAAAATAGACAGTAGACGGTCCACTAAGTAACTCCCTCTTTCTGATTGAATGATTTAAAAAGAATGAGTCCTTCTTTGGCCTGGAAAGGCAAGTTGTTCACACATGCTCAGACAAAAATTGGAAGGTTTCTTTGCTAACCAAACCTGTGAAGGTCCTTGAATATTTCAAATTTCCAAATTGAGTTGAAATTCCTTTTGAGGTCATTGAACATTGCCATCATCAGGAATCGAGGTCCTCGGTAGAACAAGGTTATCAATGTTTCATGAGTCTTTCCTAAAGCCGTACTTGAAGTCTGACAGTCTCTGTGTTCCAAATAGAACTTAA